>NC_091352.1:2535777-2550777 GCF_038502225.1 Cherax quadricarinatus | reverse complement strand
AGCCAGGATGTTGGACGTGGTGCTGGAAAACCTCATGCACCAACATGTTAAGGACACTACCAGAGTGAGAGGGGAGGATGAACCAGCAAGATTGGACCTTGTGTTCACCCTGGGCAGCTCAGACATTGAGGATATCAAGTATGAGAGTCCCCTAGGAGCTAGCGACCACGTGGTTCTGTGCTTTGAATACATAGTAGAGCTGCAAGTGGAGAGAATAACAGGAGTAGAATGGGAAAAGCCTGACTATAAAAGAGGGGACTACATAGGGTTGAAGAACTTCATGCGGGAGGTCCAGTGGGACAGAGAACTGGCAGGAAAGCCAGTAAATGAAATGATGGAATATGTAGCAACAAAATGCAAGGAGGCAGTGGAAAGGTTCATTCCCAAGGGCAACAGTAACAACGGGAAGACCAGAACAAGCCCCTGGTTTACCCGACGGTGTAAGGAGGCAAAAACAAAGTGCAATAGAGAATGGAAAAAGTACAGAAGGCAGAGAACACACGAAAATAGGGAGATCAGTCGCAGAGCCAGGAATGAGTACGCACAGGTAAGGAGGGAGGCCCAGCGACAGTATGAAAATGACATAGCATCGAGAATCAAGACTGACCCGAAACTGTTGTATAGCCACATCAGGAGGAAGACAACAGTCAAAGACCAGGTGATCAGATTAAGGACAGAAGGTGGAGAACTCACAAGAAATGATCAGGAGGTATGTGAGGAGCTGAACAGGAGATTTAAGGAAGTTTTTACAGTAGAGACAGGAAGGGCTGTGGGAAGACAGCACAGAAGGGAACATCAAGAGGGAATATACCAACAAGTGTTGGATGACATACGAACAACTGAGGAGGAGGTGAAGAAGCTCTTAAGTGACCTTGACACCTCAAAGGCGATGGGACCGGACAACATCTCCCCATGGGTCCTTAGAGAAGGAGCAGAGATGCTGTGTGTGCCTCTAACCACAATCTTCAACACATCCCTTGAAACTGGGCAACTACCTGAGAAATGGAAGACAGCTAATGTAGTCCCCATATTTAAGAAAGGAAACAGAAACGAGGCACTAAACTACAGACCTGTGTCTCTGACATGTATTGTGTGCAAAGTCATGGAGAAGATTATCAGGAGGAGAGTGGTCGAACACCTGGAAAGGAACAAGATTATAAATGAAAACCAGCATGGGTTCATGGAAGGCAAATCTTGTATCACAAACCTCCTGGAGTTTTATGACAAGGTAACAGAAGTAAGACACGAGAGAGAGGGTTGGGTAGATTGCGTTTTCCTAGACTGCAGGAAGGCCTTTGACACAGTTCCCCACAAGAGATTAGTGCAGAAGCTGGAGGATCAGGCACACATAAAAGGAAGGGCACTGCAATGGATAAGGGAATACCTGACAGGGAGGCAGCAACGAGTCATGGTACGTGAAGAGGTATCACAGTGGGCGCCTGTTACGAGCGGGGTCCCACAGGGGTCAGTTCTAGGACCAGTGCTATTTTTGATATATGTGAACGACATGATGGAAGGAATAGACTCTGAAGTGTCCCTGTTCGCAGATGACGTGAAGTTGATGAGAAGAATTAAATCGGACGAGGATGAGGCAGGACTGCAAAGAGACCTGGAGAGGCTGGACATGTGGTCCAGTAACTGGCTCCTCGAATTCAATCCAGCCAAATGCAAAGTCATGAAGATTGGGGAGGGGCAAAGAAGACCGCAGACAGAATATAGGCTAGGTGGACAAAGACTACAGACCTCACTCAGGGAGAAAGACCTTGGGGTGACCATAACACCGAGTACATCACCGGAGGCACACATCAACCAAATAACCGCTGCAGCATACGGGCGCCTGGCAAACCTGAGAATAGCGTTCCGATACCTCAATAAGGAATCGTTCAAGACACTGTACACTGTGTATGTTAGGCCCATACTGGAGTATGCAGCACCAGTCTGGAACCCACACCTGGTCAAGCACGTCAAGAAGTTAGAGAAAGTACAAAGGTTTGCAACAAGGCTAGTCCCAGAGCTCAAGGGAATGTCGTACGAGGAAAGGTTAAGGGAAATCGGACTGACGACACTGGAGGACAGAAGGGTCAGGGGAGACATGATAACGACATACAAGATACTGCGGGGAATAGATAAGGTGGACAGAGATAGGATGTTCCAGAGAGGGGACACAGGGACAAGGGGTCACAACTGGAAGCTGAAGACTCAGACGAGTCACAGGGACGTTAGGAAGTATTTCTTCAGTCATAGAGTTGTCAGCAAGTGGAATAGCCTAGCAAGTGAAGTAGTGGAGGCAGGAACCATACATAGTTTTAAGAAGAGGTATGACAAAGCTCAGGAAGCAGAGAGAGAGAGGATCCAGTAGCGATCAGTGAAGAGGCGGGGCCAGGAGCTGAGTCTCGACCCCTGCAACCACAATTAGGTGAGTACAATTAGGTGAGTACACACACACACACACACACACACACACACACACACACACATACTGCACACACAAGTACACACACACACACACACACACACACACACACACACACACACACACACACACACACACACACACACACACACACACACACACACACACACACACACACACACACACACACACACACACACACACACACACACACACACACACAAACACACACACACACACACACACACACACACACACACACACACACACACACACACACACACACACACACACACACACAAGTGGCAGCATAAATCTTCGACTTGACACTTGCAAGACATATATACAGGCTGGTGAACGTCAAATGTTGTTCCAGTGTTGAACAAGTGAACAATCAAAATTGAACTAAAGACTAATAACCTTGAGGAGTGTGCTGTCATATATGTTATTGAGGAACAGGATAAAGAGAGTGGTGCAACACCTGGAGAGTCACTCCTGAACCACAACCAACACGACCTTAGGAAAGAGATGGACGGGTGGAGCGCGTATTTCTGGACTGTAAGGAGGTGAATAATGACACACTTGAGCAACCGTGGCTTCATCAGTCCAATACAAAGAAAAGTAGTAAGGATCAGAAGGAGTCTGATGTAATCAGTCCCTCAACCTTGAGTCGATGTGTTCAGTCCATCAATCTTGATTGATGGACTGAACACATCGACTCAAGGTTGAGGGACTGATTACCTCATTCTCCTCCTGTTCTTCAAGTTTCTCCTACGTATGGACTGATGAAGCCACTGTGTGGCGAAACGTTTCCTCAATAAAGATACCCAAGAGTTGCACATGTGGGTAACACAGTTACCCACAGGAAACTGTCTCCATAAACTGGAAGAACAGACAGGGATGAGGGGGAGAAGTATGCTTGGCTGCAACGAGGAAGATACAAGGAGGTACTGGACCTAGGTGTCCCAGTGGACCAGCGTGACGAGTGGTGTCCCGAAACCGTACTTCTGACTGTGTCCATAGCTCGGTTGGTAGCGCACTCAGCTCACAGGTATACTCACACGTTGTTTGATCCCCGGTAAGGCTGGAAACATTAGGACATGTTTCCTTAAGACACCTGCTGTCCATGTTCACCTAGCAGTAAAGTAGGTACCTGGGTGTTAGTGGACTGGTGTGCGTCGCATCCTGGGACAAAACTGACCTAATTTGCTGGAAATGCTCAGCATAACAAGGGGCTTTCTATATAGTAGTATGTCATTGATGTCAGCTATGGTCTGTATACCTTGTACATGTACTGGTATATACAAAGATTGTTATTATTATCATACGTGAACGATACACCTTACGAGATAGTGTTCTACGCATCCCTGTCTGAAGACATTGTGCAGCTAATACGGTAGACAGCCTGCAGGACGGGTGACACAGGCTGAGTGCACAAAATAGGACACGGCTCTGTGTAGAGACTATCAAATCGTAACTTGATAAAACTCTACACAGAGTGAAACCCTTAAGCTAACTGAAGTTACAAGACAGATACCTAAAGTCAGTACTCGACTGTGGTTCGTACGTTGGGCCACGTGCGGCCAGCAGTAACAGCCTGGTTGATCAGCCCCTGATCCACCACGCGGTCTGGTCATGGACCGGGTTGCAGGGGCGTTGACCCTCCAGGTATCCTCCAGGTATACTCCTGTGCTCCTCGGTGGCAGAGCGTCACTGAGAGCCCACAGAGTGGGGCTCCACAAGCATCACTACCACGACCATTATTAATGATGTCCCACAAAGATGTACGTTATACCAGGAAGTCTTGACATCAATGTATCGCTTATGATTGATGACGTGAAGCCTATTTTAGTTATTAGTGTTATAGTAAGGGTCAGCATGTTAACCGACTGTCATAGGTACACGATAAACACTTATCAGAAGTCTTGAAGACTCCCGTACACTACGAATCTCTCTCTCTCTCTCTCTCTCTCTCTCTCTCTCTCTCTCTCTCTCTCTCTCTCTCTCTCTCTCTCTCTCTCTCTCTCTCTCTCTCTCTCTCTCTCTCTCTCTCTCTCATTTGTTCCCAGAGCGTAATTGCGTATTTGAGAGAGTCACGTAATGTGCGTCAACCGGGCTGTTACGCAACACATCCGCTTCTTCGTCACGCATCTTACGCGCGACGCTATTCACGCCAGAGACGGGAGGTAAGGGAAGGTGGGGGAAGCTCCGTACTCTAGAGGACAACTCTAACACACATTTAGGGGAGGAGAGGGAAGGGGTAGCTCTGTTTATTCGGATCAAGAACCCTTGAAGATAATGATGCCATTAAAACAGAGGAACAGTACTCTGGGATCCATCTATCAGTACTGTGGGATCACTCTCTCTTTCCATATATTTTCACTCTGAACTCTGTCCACTCTCTCCTCCACCTTCCATTACTCAGTTTCCCGTTACCTGTTAGTTGAAGGTCAGCCTGGTGGATCAAAAAATGCAATTAGAGCTTCAATCGCTCCTTGACTCACACAGGAGCTAGGAGCTGTGATTCGACCCCTGAAACCACAAATAGGTGAGTACACACACACACCACCCAGTCCAATGTACCTCAATTATCCCAGAAAGGTATCCCCGTATTGAATAATCCCAGTTCCTTGTACCTCGATGCAAGCGAAAGGTATAGTGCAGAGTGAGGCTTGTTTGTAACCTAGCTAGATATTAACGCTGAGAACTTTAAATGCCATAAAAAGCTCTTGCAAGTTATCACATGGAGACTAATATCCCAGCATCCAAACTTCCCACCAAGGAAGACCAGCTTTAAAAGTTTAAAGCCGAGCTGAAGAGGTATTATTGGTGTTATCTCATAGGAGGCGGGTACAATGTGTGGCTGGGTTGTGCCCTGCCGGTGCTACCATGACGTGTAGTGCAATTAGTTACTTCAGCGCCATGATGTGGACAGTGAGACTGCCATGACATGTCAGATCTTCGTCTCACTATCATGATTTACAACAGTGAGATTACCATGACATGTATGATTCTCGTCTCACTACCATGACATGTAAGATACTATGATACTAAGACCCTCGTCTCACTACCATGATCTACAACAATGGTTCTCAGTACATCTTAGCAGAGGAAATATAAACAAGTCACAAACAGATCTGTTTGTGACTTGATAAAGTCCACTGTGTGGGCGAAACGTTGTCAATAAAGGATCACATTATGCTGTTTATGCGTTTATATTTCCATTGTGACGGTGTTTTTTACCATTTACTTACATCTTAGCAGTGATGATCCTCGGCCGCTTCTAAACTATATCAGTCCTGTGCATCATTAATTGAAAAACGTTGAACTGAGATGTTTGTATTCACTCTGAGATTGAGTACGGAGGCTTGTACTCTCTCTGAGGTCGATTTTGACACTCGTACATCTACACATCAGTACACACCCTCGCTCACCCACTTTTATTTAAAAAAAAAAAGATCATTAGAATCCTTTGCACAACTGGTGTTTGAGAGTGGGTGATGTAGAGGGCCTTGCGTCACTAGCGTGAGACCTTCAGCATGCAATCTCCCTGCGTGTAACTCTATAGGAAGTGTAGGGACGCTCTAGCGAACGCTAGTGAGGACATCACTCTATATGTGTGACGCCAGGGGCGGATCTGCTATGAAACTTGTGAATCTTAAGCTTTAGGGACCCTAATCCTGGAGGGGCTCCAGCAGCGACACTTCAGTCCACATTGCTTAAAAATCTGGGGTCTACTGTATGACAAGGTGTTGCGAATGGGCCCCTATAACAGCTTCAGGGCCTCAGAAATGTAGGGCCGCACATTAATGAGGTTATGATCGGAGTGTGTTGTGCCGGAGATTATGTTGTCTACGATCATTGAAGGTCTGGTCTTCACCATTGGGTTCTGTTATCTGTTGGTTCAGAGCAAATTTCACAAATCTCTGTCAGCTCTGTTTTATGTGTTGGGTTCTTTCCAGCATCCAGATGCTGGAAAGAACACGAAGGCACAATACTGTGTCTGCAACATTGCACAAATAACCTGCACATAGGAGAAGGAAACGTGATCATTACGTTTCACGTATGTGCGGGTTATTTATACATTGTTCCAGGTACTATGTCTGGTTCATTGTTGTCTACCATCCTTCACATAACTCTTGGAATGTTGAACTGTCTGTGGAGTACCCACCACGGAGGGTATTCCACGGAGTATCCCCCACGGAGTACCCTCCACAGTTATTTCAGCTTTCCAGAGGTTAAATAATATTCGGTGTAGGATCTTAAATGATATTTGGTAAAGGATTTATGAAGACTTTGATTGCCACTATCTTCCCCAGCTGTTCCCTGAATTACGCTGCGCTAGTTGATGTCTGTTTGTCAACAAAGGTAAACACCAGAGTTTTGTTCTCTATAACACCATGATGTTTCACTCGTAGGAGGCCCCGAGTTGGTTCTCCCGTAGTTGCAATACCCTTGTTTGTATATTATGCCTGTAGTAAACGATACCCTGGGGCCTCCTACGAGTGAAACAGACTGTACTTCTATCATGCGATCAGTTCCAGTTTCTGCGACTTATTGCTCTCCCGTATCAATGTAAATAGTAACTTGGCACTTGCAAGTTTCTTTCTGAAACTTGTGTTTCTGTGAACGCTACTTTTATACCTTTGATATACCTCCCCCTTGATCAGTTTCGAGAGTTTTTCTACTGCCAGAGCCCGGCCGTGCGCCAGGCTTGTTCGGTGCTTGCCTGGTCAACCAAGCTGTTGCTATTGGTGGCCCGCAGACCGCCAGTCTATTTGGTACTAAGGTGTGTGTGTGTGTGTGTGTGTGTGTGTGTGCATACTTAACACACACACACACACGCATACACAAACACACACACACACAAGCACACACACTCAAGCACACACACACACACAAGCACACACACTCAAACACACACAAGCACACACACTCAAACACACACAAGCACACACACTCAAACACACACACGTCACGTAAAAAACACCCCAGCATAACATTAACTGGCAACGCGACAGAGGAGAGTGAAAGTAAGATATATAAACCAGGGGAGACTTAGAGCATCTCCATCTGGAGGAGACCCGAGCTGGAACAGCACCGACCAACCTGTAACTAATTACAGCATCAACACATCTCCCGCGTCAGCATCCTGTTAGGACCATCTCCCCCTTCCTGCTGCTCCTCCTTGAGTAACGCAGGACTCCCTTCCTCCAGCTGCTGGGTCCTACACGAGACACAACAACAAATCATGTTATCCATGAGAGTGGTACGTCAGGTTTCCGGCGTTTGTTCATTCCATCATGACTGGGAGGACGGGGGGGGGGGTTGACGCCGGGGTGAGCAGATTATTATTATTATTATTATTATTATTATCAAAAAGAAGCGCTAGACCCATTAGGGTCATACAGCGCTGGGAAAGCAGAGGTGGTCTGTTTTGATCTAAGAAGGAATAGCGCCAGTTCCTTGGATTAAGAGATAATCAGCAGCATTAAGACACCTCGTCCCCTTCAAGGCTCTGTAAGTGGTGAGACTGAGCTCAGTAAGTGGTAATATAGAACTCAGTGAGTGGTAATATAGAGCTCAGTAAGTGGTAATATAGAACTCAGTAAGTGGTAATATAGAACTCAGTAAGTGGTAAGGCTGAGCACAGTAAGTGGTAAGGCTGAGCACAGTAAGTGGTAAGGCTGAGCACAGTAAGTGGTAAGGCTGAGCACAGTAAGTGGTAAGGCTGAGCACAGTAAGTGGTAAGGCTGAGCACAGTAAGTGGCAAGACTGAGCACAGTAAGTGGTAAGGCTGAGCACAGTAAGTGGCAAGACTGAGCACAGTAAGTGGTAAGGCTGAGCACAGTAAGTGGTAAGGCTGAGCACAGTAAGTGGTAAGGCTGAGCACAGTAAGTGGTAAGGCTGAGCACAGTAAGTGGCAAGACTGAGCACAGTAAGTGGTAAGGCTGAGCACAGTAAGTGGTAAGGCTGAGCACAGTAAGTGGCAAGACTGAGCACAGTAAGTGGTAAGGCTGAGCACAGTAAGTGGTAAGGCTGAGCACAGTAAGTGGTAAGGCTGAGCACAGTAAGTGGTAAGGCTGAGCACAGTAAGTGGTAAGGCTGAGCACAGTAAGTGGTAAGACTAAGCACAGTAAGGGGTGACACTGAGACAAATTTGTGTCTCGCCCTGTGCTCTTTTTCGCCAGTGTTGAGAAAAGTGCAGGATTCGGTATGACTGGTTTGGTTAACCGGGGGTTTAAATCCTATCGACTGCACGACACTCATTAAGCCTGTCTTAACAAAAAAATATAGACACCTTATTTTTAAAACAACCTTCACGACCCTTGAGCAGCCGATAGGATTTAAACCCAGTTAAGCAAATAGTTGGTGAGGGTATGTATGATGACCCTCTCGTATATACAGTGGAACCTCGGTACTCGAACAGCTCCGTACTCGAACAATTCGGTATTCGAACAGACTGGCACTCGAACAGCCTTCTGGAACAAATTAAGTTCGAGTACCGAGGTTCCAATGTATATACTTTGGGGAATTACCAATAGATTCCTGGCTGCCTTCAAGATGGAACTGGACAGACACCTAAAGTCAATACCCGATCAGCCGGGCTGTGGTTCCTATGTTGGACTACGTGCGGCCAGCAGTAACAGCCTGGTTGATCAGGTCCTGATCCACCGAGAGGTCTGGTCGTGGACCGGGCCGCGGGGGCGTTGACCCCCGGAACATCCTCCAGATAAGTAACTAAAGACACCCATGGTCTTGTTAGGTGTTTTATTACGATAATGATATGAAATAGCGACATGATAAGGAATTATACACATGTTTATGTTTATCTGAAGACGTTTCGCTAATCACTGGCTTCATCAGTGCAATACCGAGTAGATATACGTAAAGGCAGAAGATGAGGCACTCAGTCCCTCAGTATGGAGTCGATGGACTGATTACCTCAAACTTCTCATCGTCTACCTTCCTCTGCATTGGACTGAAGAAGCCACTGGAAAGCGAAAAGTTTCCAGAAAGATACCCAAATGTTGCAAAAGTGTCTTATTTATCAGTCCCTCGGATGTTTGTCGCCTCTGGACGTGCCAGGGACCTCACAGGACCCATCAGTAGAGTGACAACAATAACCCAGAGTCTTACTAGCAGTTACCTAAGGTCGTCAGTTATGTCATCTTCTCCCCCAGGTGACGGCGGCGGTGGTAGTGGTGGTGGCGTTGATGGTGGGTCAGAATGTTGGTGTTGGGGTGACGCAGATCGCCAGGGAAGTCGAAGGCATCACCAAGCGTGAGTATAAATACTCTCGCATACATTCACGTTCCTCTCATACTCATCTTCCTCTCATATTCATCTTCCTCTCACTCTCGTTCATCCTCAAGTGCATCATGTTTATCTCCCTCGCTTCACTGACAGCCTCGTCACTACGTAACAAAAATCACTCCGGCATAACCCATCCGAAGTTGTCAGGTCACTTACACTGTCTCTCCTATCTCTTCTTTTCCGTTTACAACTTTATTTTCACTGCTCTATCCTCTCCCATTCTTGCAGTCTCTCTATTGATCCTAAAAATATACTTCGTTAGCGCCAATAGCATTATTATTTTTATTATTATTGCTATTATTATTCTGTAATTATTATTAGTAGTAGTAGCACTGAGAATAGTTAAAGCCATAAGGGTTATTCTGCACCTGGAATAATAATGATAATAATAATAATAACAGTTTGTGTTCTTAATTCTTTGGGGTTTGCAGTTAGAGGAGACCTGGCGGTCCTGGATCCCTCGAAGAGAACCAAGAGGTCTCCAATCTTCAGTCTCTTCAGACGGAGTCGCAGCAGGAGTAAAGGAAAGAAGCCTAGCACCTCATATGGTGCTCCTCCTAGCCCATCCTATGGAGCTCCTCCAAAGGCTCCTAGCCCATCCTATGGAGCTCCTCCAAAGGCTCCTAGCCCATCCTATGGAGCTCCTCCAAAGGCTCCTAGCCCATCCTATGGAGCTCCTCCCAAGGCTCCTAGCCCATCTTATGGAGCACCTGCTCCTAGCCCATCTTATGGACCCCCTCCAAAGGCTCCTAGCCCGTCGTATGGAGCACCTGCTGCTCCTAGTCCGTCCTATGGGGCACCTCCTGCTCCTAGCCCATCCTACGGGGCACCTGCTGCTCCTAGCCCATCCTATGGGGCACCTGCTGCTCCTAGCCCATCTTACGGGGCACCTGCTGCTGCTCCTAGTCCGTCCTACGGGGCACCTCCTGCTCCTAGCCCATCCTACGGGGCACCTGCTGCTGCTCCTAGTCCGTCCTACGGTGCACCTCCTGCCCCTAGCCCATCCTATGGGGCGCCTGCTGCTCCAAGCCCATCCTATGGGGCGCCTGCTGCTGCTCCTAGCTCATCCTACTCTGCTCCCTAATATATTCGTCATGTTTCTCGCATTATATAAATTTAGTACTGTTTGTAGTCATCATTCACAGAGCACAGCAGAGAAAATGTGGGGCTAGTTAGATTAGAGACGTGTGTAAAGCTCCTCTCTCCTATGTGCTGGATATTTGTGTATTGTTCCAGTCACGGTATTGTGCCTCTTTGTTCTTTACAGTATCCTTGACTGGTGGTGGACAGGTAACGTGCAACCTGAATGACCCCTCCTTCAGTCGACAACCTTTCTAACCCAACCAACGTTATCTTAAAGGGGAGTTTCTGAGTTCGACTGAAGGACGTCGTTGAAGGTGGTCGGTCCGAAGTCTTTAGGCGTCGATGGGTGACTCGGGGGAATGGGGATGGAGACTTTCAGACTCAAATGGAGCCCTAATATTCTTGGGTTATGCAGCACCTGGATGAGTGGGAGGTAATCAGGGTTGATCCATGAAAGGAGAGGGTGGTTCTAATGCTTTGGATCAAGAGCCCTTCACTAGCGTAAAGGCGGAAGAAGGCGGAGACAGTGACTATCTTCTGAGTATGAAGAACTAGAGATATTATTATGGTTATAAGCATAACCATAATTTTTAAAGGGGTGGAGGAGTAAGCCAGTGGAAGGACTCCGTCTGATGACCAAAAGCCCAAGCTGTGGGTCATCATATGATCAAGATCAGCGCCAGGAAACACTTGTCCTGTTTCCTGACAAACCTTACCTAACCTTACTAGAGATCTAATTATATACGTAAGGTGATGTGGAAAGACTTAGAGATTCATAAGATACTATCATATAAAATACTGTTATACAAGATACTATCATATAAGATACTATCATATAATATACTGTTTCATAAGATACCATAGTTTCTGAATATAGAAAGTACATTAATACTGACAGTATAGATGCCAGAACACAGTGCATGCACTCGGCACTTGTTTAACGAATACGTTACACTCACGAGACCTCGGTCACTCCAAATGACATGACCAAAGTCCCAGTACTGTAACATATCCAGTAGAGATGACTCGTCTTTTCTCCATATCATCACTTCTCATGTCTTCCGACGTGAGAGTTCTTCGTCAATCAACCAGTTGGTGTCGCTCCTCGTATCTGCATCTCCGGCTGCTGTGATCTAGTCCTGCTGTGGCTCACGTATTGACTCTTAAATAAATGTTAATACATTATTACCAACACGTTATTCATTGTTAATTCATCAGAATTGATTAAAAAGGAACTCATGTATTAATAGACATTACTCTCACTTGCCACTATATCATCTTTCTTTAATTAAGCAAAATTGGGTACATGAGCAGTGTGCAAATAATAATAATAATAATAATAATAATAATAATAATAATAATAATAATAATAATAAGAAGAAGAAGAAGAAGAAGAAGAAGAAGAGAAGACGAAAAGAAAGAAGAGCCTATTTCTAAGTTGCATCTTCCCTTCTTTCTTCTTAATGGCATGAGTGTGGATCGCACTTCGTGTTCACTCGCCTTATCCTCCCGAGACTCGGGTTCACATCCATTCTTTGGATTACTAATCCCGAAGGAGTTACCAATCCCGATAATGGATTCACTTTACCACGAAGCCCAGGATTTTAGAGCTTTCTTGTGACAATAATAATAATAACAATAACAACCCAGGATAACCAAGAAAGCTGCTCACTGTGGCTTACATTATGGTCCTTCCCCAGGATGCCACCCACAACACCCAGCTACCTACTTACTGCAGTGTCACCCAGGGTTCGAACCCGGTTCTTTCAGTTTTGATCCAAACTTCTTTAAGATGTGAAGACGGGGAGGGGAAGGGAGGAAGGACCTTAATGCAAGTAAAGGGCTCTTGATCCACGCAGCTTCAGTTACCTCCCCTCTCCCTTGGGAAGGGCAGATGGGAGGTGCTTAATGGCCCCCTGTGGTTTTAGCGCTTCTCCGTGAATATTATAATATACCGACTATTTATTTCTCAGTTTAACAATATATTAACATCGTCGACTAAATAATTTGAGTCATTAAACAAATTTTTAAAATTCTAATTGACATTGAAATAATTTTTGAGAAGATATATATTGTAATATTAGTTGGTGCATTGTGGTCCAGGAGGGACCATCATGGTCCAGGATGGTTCAAGATGAACCATGATGGTGGTCCAGGATGGTTCAAGATGAACCATGATGGTGGTCCAGGATGGTTCAATATGAACCATGATGGTGGTCCAGGATGGTTCAATATGAACCATGATGGTGGTCCAGGATGGTTCAATATGAACCATGATGGTGGTCCAGGATGGTTCAATATGAACCATGATGGTGGTCCATGATGGTTCAATATGAACCATGATGGTGGTCCAGGATGGTTCAATATGAACCATGATGGTGGTCCAGGATGGTTCAATATGAACCATGATGGTGGTCCAGGATGGTTCAATATGAACCATGATGGACCCAAGTATTATTCTAGGTTGTCAATTGTTCCAGCCGCGATACTGACTCAAGTTTGGATTGTTTTCGGTCAGTACTGGTATACTAGTTCAGTACTGGTATACCCAACTAATTCAGTACTGGTATACCCAACTAGTTCAGTACTGGTAAGATAAGATAAGATTTCGTTCGGATTTTTAACCCCGGAGGGTTAGCCACCCAGGATAACCCAAGAAAGTCAGTGCGTCTTCGAGGACTGTAACTTATTTCCATTGGGGTCCTTAATCTTGTCCCCCAGGATGCGACCCACACCAGTCGACTAATACCCAGGTACCTATTTGCTGCTAGGTGAACAGGACAATAGGTGTAAGGAAACGTGTCGGAATTTCCACCCGCCGGGAATCGAACCCGGGCCCTCCGTGTGTGAAGCGGGAGCTTTAGCCACCAGGCCACCAACTAGTTCAGTACTGGTATACCCAACTTGTGCAACACTGGTATAACCAACTAGTTCAGTACTGGTATAACCAGTGCGTCTCAAGCCAGGGATCAACAATCACGTTCCTCAACAAAAGAGCACCACCAGTCCTATTTATGCCTCTTATAGAGTAAAGAGACTACAAAAATTGCAACATGGTAGGTTACCATGATGCAGCACTGATATCATGGGCGTAGCACAACAAGGACTCACATTACGATCACTGTCCTTGCGTGTCCCCGAGATAAGGACGTCACGTTTAAAAATTCTTAAATATATTTAAAATAATTAATTTTTTTTCTAAAACTACATTTTTGAAAATTTTATGTAAATTTTGAATAAATTTTTATTTTGTTACATCTTTTTCCTTTGTTAGTATTTACATTTTTTTTTTTAATAAATCTTAGTTAATTTAATTATATTTACGATAGATTAAACATTTTTTAAATGAAAATATTATAAATTAAGTAAAATAAAGTTTTCTATGGGTAACTAAAGTTTATTTATTAAAGAAAACGTTCTAAAATTTTATTGGGTAACTACTGTAAGATGATGAGAGAGCATGCAACTTTTTATTCAGATTCAATACATAAATTAATTTTCCTACAGTTGTCTTATATAGTAATATATGTATGCAAATTAACCTAGGAAAACCGAATCTTTTATCACTTATTACTTTAACCAAGAAAAAATTTGACCCAGTCCTTCATATAGAGCTTGTAGAACGGGAGGCAATCACGTCTGGTCCAGAAAAGGGAAATGTGTTAAAAATGTCTCATATTGTAAATTACAACTGTGCAACGGCTCTATATAGCAAACTATACATAACTTAACCATTGATATCCTAGTCAAGTCAAGCAATGTGATTTATTTCCATTATGGCAGTTGATCTCCATTGATTAGGGAGAGCAGCAGCAGTGAATTGTATGAAGTCACTCTACATCAAGAAGATAGATGCAGCAGAGGACTGAGCATATAATGAAGGGTTTGAACAGAGGAAGGAATCTGGGGAAAGTTTTTGGTCCGTGAGTGACGTCCACGACCTGTGTAGATGTGTTGATGTTGACGCAGGAAGACTCAGCATGCACGTCTTGAGTAGATGTAGCATTTGATAGCATCTGAAGATTTCCTACGCACTGAAGAGCATCTGAACTCTAGCATGCACGTAGCACGTTAAGACCCTCCTCCTAGCATCTGAAGATTTCCTAGCATGTTAAGACCCTCCTCCTAGTTACTGAAGATACTCTTAGCATCTGAAGGTCCTCCTAGCATGTTAAGACCCTCCTCCT
>NC_091352.1:2463277-2530777 GCF_038502225.1 Cherax quadricarinatus | reverse complement strand
TAGTGCTTCATGTCTGTCTCCTTTTTTAAAAATTGGGACTACATTTGCTGTCTTCCATACTTCAGGTATTCTTCCTGTTTCAATAGATGAGTTCAATATTGTTGTTAGAGGTACACATAGCGCCTCTGCTCCCTCTCTCAGGACCCATGGAGAGATGTTATCTGGCCCCATTGCGTGTGTGTGTGTGTGTGTGTGTGTGTGTGTGTGTGTGTGTGTGTGTGTGTGTGTGTGTGTGTGTGTGTGTGTGTGTGTGTGTGTGTGTGTATGTGTGTGTGTGTGTATGTGTGTGTATATGTGTGTGTATGTGTGTGTGTAAAAACTGTGGGAAGAATACAGTGAAAGTTGTCAGTATTAAAATACTGTTTGTAATTTCCATGAAAATAAAAAGCAATAATAATAATAATAATAATAATAATAATAATAATAATAATAATAATAATAATAATAAGAAGAAGAAGAAGAAGAAGAAGAAGAAGAAGAAGAAGAAGAAGATGATGATGATGATGATGATGATGATAAGGAAGAAGGAAACTAAAGTCATTATCATCAACACAATATATATAATACAAGAGACAGGCTCCTCCCCCGAGAAAGCACAATGGACGAGCCCAGGTATAAAATCCCCATGAAGGAAAATCAAGGTCGCAGTGTGTATCATGTCAAGGTGAAGGAAGGTTCTCAACATGGCTGGGCTCAAGGTAAGATATATATTTATATATACCTTATATGTGTAGGATAGTTTCTGTGTAAGCACATGAAAGCTCTCGAGTGTTTTTCCTATATATATATACATGTGTGTATGTATATATATGACTACATAATCTGTACATCACCAGTCTAAGTATACCTGATGTATACCTCACAAGATATACTCATATACTGAGAGGTGTAGTGGACCCCCGCATAACGATTACCTCCGAATGCGACCAATTATGTAAGTGTATTTATGTAAGTGCGTTTGTACGTGTATGTTTGGGGTCTGAAATGGACTAATCTACTTCACAATATTCCTTATGGGAAAAAATTCGGTCAGTACTGGCACCTGAACATACTACTGGAATGAAAAAAGTTCGTTAACCGGGGGTCCACTGTATTTCTTTCAGCCAATGTATATTGAGAACGGACTTTGATCCCTATTAACCTATATTTTACCCTAATTTTTAAAGGTGTGGAGGGGTAGGCCAGCTGAAGGCCTCTTTCAGATGAGCAAAAGCTCCAGCTGTGGGTCATGTGACTTAACACCTGCGTCAGGAAACACTTGTCCTGTTTCCCGAAAAATCTTACCTAATCTAACCTAACCTAAATCTAACCTAACCTAACCTAACCTAACCTAACCTAACCTAAATCTTACCTAACCTAAATCTTACCTAACCTAACCTAGGTCTTACCTAACCTAACCTTAATCTTACCTAACCTAAGCTAACCTAAATCTTACCCAACCTAACCTAACCTAACCTAAATCTTACCTAACCTAAATCTTACCTAACCTAAATCTTACCTAACCTAACCTAAGTCTTACCTAACCTAACCTAAATCTTACCTAACCTAACCTAACCTAAATCTTACCTAACCTAACCTAACCTAAATATTGCCTAACCTAACCTAATCTAAATCTTACCTAACCTAGCCTAACCTAATCTAACCTAAATCTTACCTAACCTAACCTAGCTTAACCTAACCTAACCTAAATCTTACCTAACCTAACCTAACCTAAATCTTACCTAATCTAACCTAACCTAACCTAAATCTTACCTAACCTAAATCTTACCTAACCTAACCTAAATCTTACCTAACCTAACCTAACCTAACCTAAATCTTACCTAACCTAACCTAGCCTAACCTAAATCTTACCTAACCTAACCTAACCTAAATCTTACCTAACCTAACCTAACCTAAATCTTACCTAACCTAACCTAACCTAAATCTTACCTAACCTAACCTAACCTAAATCTTACCTAACCTAACCTAACCTAAATCTTACCTAACCTAACCTAAATCTTACCTAACCTAACCAAACCTAAATCTTACCTAACCCAACCTAACCTAAATCTAACCTAACCTAACCTAAATCTTACCTAACCTAACCTAAATCTTACCTAACCTAACCTAAATCTTACCTAACCTAACCAAACCTAAATCTTACCTAACCTAATCTAACCTAACCTAGCCTAACTTAACCTAAATCTTCCCTAACCTAACCTAAATCTTACCTAACCTAACCAAACCTAAATCTTACCTAACCTAATCTAACCTAACCTAGCCTAACTTAACCTAAATCTTCCCTAACCTAACCTAACCAAACCTAAATCTTACCTAACCTAACCTAACCTAATTCTTACCTAACCTAACCTTTAATCCCTGTTGTCAGTGGATAAAATATTTTTGTCCTGTGCTGGTAAGGTGAAGTCCAGGATCTTTACTTAATTCATGGTGTAACTTAACAAATCTTTGATGACAATTGTTGCTGTAAAGGTCTAAGCAACACAATTGTTAAGTTATACCAAGAATTAAGTAAAGATCCTGGACTTCACCTTACGAAACAGACAAAGCAAATGTGATAGTAATTATAGACACGGTAGATTATAGTGGAAAAATGAACAAGTTATTAGAAGACAGGGAACTTACATGCCCGTCAACATTCCACACACCCCAGCCTAAATAAATAAATATTTGTTATCGACATCTTTTGGTTACCCAAGATCTTAAATATATAAAATAGACACATAATGGGTTTATACGCAGTTTATACGCACAGATGCCAAAATTCCCCTTTTTTTCCCCACTGACAGTGAGTAGTATATTAAGCGTTTGGTATTTATGTCCCATTATTTTTTCTTATTTTGAGGTAAAACTGATAGAGCAACCAAAGTTAACCATCCTGAAGCTTAATCATATCCAACTTACCTAAAATCAGCCTAAATTTAGTTATTATCAATAATATAATGCAGTGCGTATATTAATTTCATGATGTTTACACTGATTTTCGAGCATAACAAAAAAATAAGTCTCCTTGGGCTTGTCTGTGATATATAGACTATTCCAGTTTATTAACTCAGTCACTGATCTCATTGTGTAGCTTTCTTTATTTCCGTAATTGAATCAGTTATTGTAAATAGCTCAGTAAGTGTTATTTGCTTAGATTAAAGAAATGTTGAGGCCCAGTCCTTGGGCCCGCTGTGTCCCTGTGTTCCATAACTACTGTTGTAAAGGCCTTCATGTACCTTAATTTCGAAAAGGCTATCATCAAAGAGAGAGAGAGAGAGAGAGAGAGAGAGAGAGAGAGAGAGAGAGAGAGAGAGAGAGATATGCAAGCCATGAGAAACAGCGGTCAGTCACGTAGACGTAGACCAAAGGAGAGATTGTCAACCACTTTCTCCATTGACCGACTCCAGGCAGCTACCATAGTCCTCCCCCCCACCACTTGTGTATGCACCCACTCCTGTATATTTCAGTGTATATACACATACAGGTGTGTATACTCTGAGCTACACAGTTCAGTTTACACAGTCTTCCAACTCATCCCACAACGTCAGTTTCTGAACGTTCTCTACTTCGAAAATAATGCAAATTAATCTATTTTATAAAATAATATTTTTGCCCATGAAGGACTCATATATACGAGTTTTTTTAGTAACTAAAATATTCTTACACTTAAAAAAAAATCTCCAAATATTCTTAAGCCTCAATACAAGTATGTAAGTATTACTGAGAAGCCAAAGTAAGGATCATTCAGTACCTGGTTTGATCCAAGGAAGGAGAAGGTAGCTCAGTTTCCTTGACCCAAGAGCTGGTCACAGCCATCACAGCCTCTTCAAAAGTTCTCTACACTTCAGTTTTAATTAACCTCTTCTGCTGCTTGAAGAAAGCTTATAAAATATATATTTTTCCCAACCCATGACTTGGATTTTTGTGTATACAAATTAGCTTTCTAGTGACGGATCAGAACAGCGTCAATTTACCACGGTTAAAAAATATAACGTTACCACAGAAGCAGTACCTCAGTGTTCAGGTCCAGCGCTGCCAATTTAACATTAACCTAGTTAATTGATTTTTTTTATTTTTGTCTTATTTGTGGGATCTTTCATAATTTATCGTAGCTTATCAAGTACACTAGTGTTATTAACACTACGTAACCTTCCCCCCACCACTCATTATATATATTATATACACTGAAAAATACACTTCTCTCGGTGTATACATTTTGAGTTATGCTCATTAATCACAATAACATTAATTATAAGTTGTTCATGTATCCTGACTGAGTGACCACGAAGATAACCAAGAATATCTCACTCTCTCTCTCTCTCTCTCTCTCTCTCTCTCTCTCTCTCTCTCTCTCTCTCTCTCTCTCTCTCTCTCTCTCTCTCTCTCTCTCTCTCTCACTCTCTCTTCTTACCTCACCTCTCTTTTCTCTGTTTCTGTGTTATTCTAAACGTTTAATACATAAACCCCGTATAATGTACGTTTACCATATTTTTTTTATGTGCAAGTAGGTTAGTTTAAATTCTATCGACTTAACGTGGGTCATGAAGGATGTTAATCACCTGTGTACTGACAGTAAACACTTTCACTGTATATAAACTAGGAGACACTTCCCAGTGTATTTAATATATATACCTCTCAGTGTATAATACAGAAATATATGTCACATTGCATATACACCGATAAATCTAAATCTCTTGGTGAATATGTCTTGTTAAGAAGTATAAAACTCTGGGTGTACATATTGTTGCTACTGCACGAGGCTTGTCATTGATGTTTTTGCATGTATATTAAAACTGTTACATAATTATCAAAATATATGAGACTTTGATAATATATCAAAACCATAAATAATATATACCATAAAGATTGTTTTATTAACGTTGCACGAGTGTCACTTTTGTACATATTTGTGAATTGTCTCAGCCAGGTTACTCTGACGTATCATTCAATGTCGATCTTGTTTATCACTTGCATTTATTTAAGCAGGTGTGGATGAGAGGTATCTTGATGCTGCAGGTGCTTGCTGTGGCATCTACAGCAAATTTCGGCGACCGGATCTCCCAAGAGGGTGTCCGAGCCACAGCAAGTGTCAAGGACCAGGTCAACACCGGTGGTGTAACCATCCAGCACACGGACCCTACGAGGAGTGACCTGAAGGAGATTACGAGAGATAGGGTGAATGTTAGCCTGAAGGAACACAGGGAAACTGAAGTTAATGGTGTTTTAAATGAGCCTAAGGAAATTAGGAAAGTACAGCGGGGCTTGCATATATACCCAGGAAAAAAGATTTCACTCCCAACAAATGATTCAAGTGACGGCACAAGCTCGTGGGGCAGTGGAAGAGTTTTGCCTTCAGTGGCAGGCGGTGAAGGTGATCATAAAGGTCTCAAAACACCCTTGTCAGTGACCACTCGATCGCCTCAAGGTAGCAAGTCAGTATATTCGTCCTCGAGGTTAGACAGACGACAGCAAACTGCGGTTCGAGCTTCTAAATGGGGCAAGAGACGAGACCTCCCTCCACTATCTCGGAGGAATGAAAGCCTCGTCATTCAAAGCTCAAATTCATCCAAGGAACAGAGTTCTGTCACGCAGGATGTCCACCGTCGCTATGGTGCTACCTTGCAGACAACCCCGGTAGTAATTAACATCACTAAGAGCGCTGTTCCTTTGGAAGAACACACTAAACACTTTAGAACTATCGCCGACCACATCAAGAGCGTTGAACACCAGGCTAACTACAAGGTTAAACATCAGTTTAACTCAAGAGCTACAGAAGGGAGCTCAACAAGTGCATCAACAAACTCTGAAGACTTGATTAGTGAAAGCGTGAAAGAACGAGGACTGGAGAACTCTAGTCTCAACAGCACAGAAAACCACCATGTCACCAGCATTACACACGCTCACACACACAGTAATAATAAACATTTTGTTCTTGAAAATTCAGCAAGGCATGAAAGCAGACATAACGTGCAGGATCGAACACACGACGCTGCATCTACAAACATTAGCCCTGTATCCAGAAGCTCGGCCAAATATGAATTCCCTTTAATTAACAAATTTATAACGAAACAACAAAGTCCTCCGCCTCACAAGGGTCCTGGAGATCCTATCACCCAAGACGGGCATGAAATATCAACAGCTTTTTATCCGAAAGTTATAACTGGAGACAACAGGAGAAAAAGTGCAATAATTGGAGTGAAAAATATAGTTTCAGTTGGTGCACCGTTATTGACCCTGAAGGAGGCAGCCGTGCGGGAGCCTGAGGTAGTGACTCTCACCAGCACTACCATTACCAGAGAAGACACCCAGGAACCATACCAGATACAAATCGACACCAGTAAATTCGAAACCACCATAGAACCATTAGCCTCCCATAGAATTGAAAGCTGGATAGTAAATACATCAGCCGGTAGTGGTCTGGACAATAAAGAAGTTACTTTTTATGAAGCATTTACCTTGCCATCTGCACCAACAAGTGAAAGTGCAGAGGTAAATAAGGCAGTCAATGCACCACCGACTCTACCGCTCCAACCAAACCAAAAAATCGTTGAAGAAAAGGAAAATAAACATGTGAAAGACAGAGGTGTTGATGTTGTCGAGGGTTACACTCAGGTCTCACGCCTCACAGACTTCCTACAGAACCGCAAAATTATTCGAAATCCATACAGTAGGAGCCTGAAAGATGAAGCTACACATCAACACATCTTCGAATCTGCGAAGGCCATAATAAAGAAGTCATCGCTGGAGGAAGAACAGGGAAGTAAGTAACATGTTACCTTCAAGCCTATATAAATTATGATATACAACTACTATACAAGTTTCAAGGTATATACGAAGCCTAAATAAAAATCTTCATTGATTATTAATTTGCTGAGTTAATTTATTTATTACCTTCAAGCATGACCAGGCTTTCCTAGTATAAAAAACATTATTGTAAAATTTCTCACTATTTATTTATAAATCATCACCTTTAGTTCTTTCATTTAAAATCACTCAATTGTCTGTGGGTCATTAAGATCCTATTTCGACTGTCCATTAACATCAAAAATATTTAATTCCAAAAGACTAGACACACACACATACCTCTTTATGTATGTACACCTTGTACATTTACATTTTTCAGATTCAAACTTTAGTTTTGTAATATCTGAATAAAATATTTGAATGTGAGTGTGGATATCTGGATCCAAAAAACAAGATACTCTCCCTTTCCTCGGATCAGTCCTGATCACCTCTCATTCTCTGAGCGAGGTATGACTATGATCCCCTACCTTTCAAAGGCATGGCACTTCCCCGTGAATATATTAATATTATTTTCTTGACATTTTGAGAGCCAAGAGTGCTGTAGATCGATTGCAAGCGCACTCAGCTCACACATTTGAAGTCCAGGTTTCGATCCCCGGTACGGCTGGAAACATTAGGACGTGTTTCCTAAAGACACCTACTGTCCATGTTCGCCTAGCAGTAAAATAGGTACTTGTGTGTTAGTCGACTGGTGTAGGTTGCATCCTGAGGACAAAAATTAACCTAATTCTCAGCATAACAAGGGACTTTCTATATAATAGTATGTCATGATGTCAGTCGCATTCTTCACTACACTTCTGTCGTCTCTTCTATAATTAAATTTTCTTTTACAGACGCTCAAGACGATATCGAACCACAACTTTATGTGCAGCCTGTCCTTTTCGACGCCCAGGCCCTCGAATCTCACTCCTCTAGCGCCATCCATAGGGACGCTGAGGCACGCCAACACTCTGTCATTCCGAAGGACACCGAGGGACATCAGGATCCTGTGAAGGTGCTGAAGGACAACTTACATACTTCCGGAAATGAGACAAATCCTCAAAATAGACAGTATCTCTTAGATCGCGTAAATCCAAGTTACTCGACAGCAAATTCAAAAACTGCATCGCAACAGCACCAACCTGTTGTAGGTCTAAAAGAGCCTCGTAGAGAACAAAGTAATGCTCCCTCAGACAAGAAGGTTGCAAAGGTACAAGCTGTGAGCAACAGGGGCCAGCCTTTCTTTGGCTCTTTCAGTGAGTTCCTCTCTGAGCACAACATAACGCACGAGACTTTGGGCAAGCAAGGACACGAGCAGGAAGGAGAAAGAAGTCCTGATAGCTACTACAACGCAGAAAACCGCCAGACAATCACCGAGCAGAGCAGAAGTTTTGGCACTCAGAGAATCAACCCTCCCTCTCAGGAAACAAAGTTTTTGAAGCATCGTGATGATGGGAATCACCTGAGTCAGATGAATCATCGGTTCCAGCAAGATGATCAGGCGAATCACCGGCTCCAGCAAGACGGACAGACGAATCGTCAGCTGCAACAAGGTAGTCAGGCGGATCATCATCTGCGACAGGAGAGTCAGTCGAATCATCAGCTGCAACAAGAGAGTCAGGCGAATCATCAGCTACATCACGAAAGTCAGGCGAATCATCAGCTGCGACAGGAGAGTCAGGCGAATCATCAGCTGCAACAAGAGAGTCAGACGAATCATCATCTCCGACAGGAGAGTCAGACGAATCATCATCAGCGACAGGAAAGTCAGGCGAATCATCAGCTACACCACGAAAGTCAGGCGAATCCAAGACAGCACGAGAATCAATCAGTTCGATTATCTCAGCAGCATAGCCAACAGAGGCAGCGATATCAACAACAAAATAATTCGAGGAGGCCAGCTGAACAGGAAATCCATCCAAAAGGTAGACTGCAGCATCATAGGTTTACAGCAGGGCGCCCTGTACAGTATTTACAATCGGACCAAAGATCACTGCCTAACGGTCAGCCAACACAAAGACGACCACCAGTCACTCTTACTCATCAAGCACACACGCTGAATACACGACCTAATCATGAATCACCTACCAGTATAGGCGTGAATCATGGATCACCTGCCAGCATAGGCGTAAATCATGGCCCTCCACAAAATTTGCAGTTTAACCAACTCCCAGTGCAAATTATACGTCATAATCAAGGTCCACCGAGAGGCATACGTCAGAATCAAGGTCAACCAAGAGATATACGTCAGAATCAAGGCCCATCTAGAGATATACATCATAAGCAAGGTCCACCGAGAGATATACGTCAGAATCAAGGTCCACCGAGAGATATACGTCAGAATCAAGGTCCACCGATTGGTATAAGTCAGAATCAAGAACCATTGAAAATTACTCACTTGAATAAAGGGCAACATTTGAAAAGACCAGAAAACAGTTTTGACGCGCAAATAATTCCAGCTGAAGTTTCTCAAGTAAGAACAAACCTGGAAGAATATGTTGCTCACACAGATCAAAGAGAAGATCCTCGCAGTGATCACGAGGACCTGCAGGTACGAGCGATTAACGAATCCTTAATCAGTCCCGACCGACCTCCTCCACCTTCACTCTCAAGTTTTAGCAAAGAAAGAACACAGGACGATTTCCCAAACGCTTTCTTTAATTCTCCATTGCTAGACGTTCATCATGAGACGCCAACACACAATACCTCTCCACCTCCTCCAGCTCTGTTATCGTCCGGTTCATCATCTTCTAAAGAACCTGATCTGTTTCAAAACCTTCTACTTCCTGACCCTTTGCATCAAAATTCAAGAGAGTCGCCCCAGGAAGGTGATGTGACAAGTGGTTCTTTGTTTTTGCCTGATAGGCTCACCGCTCCTCTTGTTTCATTCACTCTACTCGCGCAAGAAAATTCCCCAAAGGAGAGTTTAGATGGTGATAACATAAGTGAGAGTCTTCCTTCCTTTGATGAGTCAGGTCCCAGCTCCCTGTTACAACCACACAAGGGAATATTTGATCCACAGAATCAAGACTCTGCGAGAGTGAGAGATGAACTTCCCTTCGTGGGCCACAATAGCTTCCAGGCTCTCACAACTTACAAACATCAAGAAAAAACGAATGAGCTGCTACCAGTCAGTGGTATAATTCTGGCGGAGGGAAAACCCCACCAGGCAACCTCAGACTCTGTTACAACTTCACTGCCAAATATTGCACTTCCTCTCCGAGTACCTAATTTTCACCCAACATCTCAGCCTTTGGTATCACCTGTTTCGTTCTTCTTTCCTTCTGAAATTCCAAATCTGCAACCTTACATACCCGAGCCGCCTCAGTTCCCAACCGTTATTGCTGCTCAAAGAATAAATCAAACACAGGTTCCGGTCCGACAGGCTCTGACCAACGCCACACCCTTTGTCACTGCCCAAATCAGTGGCGGACACTCACAGGTGCACATCAACACTCCCAGTAGGGAAGTGACGGTGTTTTCTCCGGTAAACATATTTCACAGAGACCCAGCTAGTGAAAGCAATGCTTCCATAAAGTTTCCTGGAAAAAAGCAACATGCTGGACGAAAAGTTAATCCTCTTTCTCTTCCGGGAAGCAGAGAAGCTCGATTTGTAAGTGATAACAGAAGACCTCAAGAAGGCGGCAATGACAACATACCACATTTCACACTGAGTAATACGCCATCCTTCCAGGAAATCAGACCTTTTGAATTTCCTGAATACCATGATGGTCAAAGCCCAAAAAATCTCCAAAGCAATCTTCCCCAGTCACCGAAAGATCAAAGAAAACAGCATGAACAGCCACGTCCTCCGCAGCGCTTCCTGACACCTCGTGAACACACTAAAGCACCAGCATTTAAGGTTATCAAATTCGAAAATGATGAACCTCTAAGAATACAACAGCATGGAAATGGAAATGATCAGTCTCTTCAGGCAGATACGAGAGTTCGACCTGTTGATCATTATGACTCCGGTGCTCAACGTCTCAATCTGGCCATGTCTCATGTTAATACGAGAGAAAATGGAAATTTCCTGCAGTCTGCATCCAGCGCCGGTTCCTTGAGAGGCCATCAGCACTCTCCAGACAACACACCACCTCAGAACTTCCAACATTTCAATCTGCTTCCGCACAGGTTTTCCCCTCACCCCTCTGATCCAGGACGTCACGAAGGGTCCTCTCCCCAACCTCTTTCTCTTTCTCCACATACACCCCCGCCTTCCCTTTTTCCGCATCCGTCATCTTCTTTTCCTCCACATCCACCACCTACCCTTCCTCCAAATCCACCGCCTACCCTTCCTCCACCTCCACCACCTACTCTTCCTCCACATCCACCACCTACCCTTCCTCCACATCCGCCACCTCCTTTTCCTCAACATCCACCATCTCCTTTTTTTCCTCCACATCAACCAGCTCCTTATCCTCCACCTAATTTCCATTCATCAGGGATCATTAATCCTGGCCGTCCACGTCTTCAGCGCCACCCTCACCGCCTCTCCCATGAGAGGATCCCGCCCCCTTTCTTACCTCCTGCTGCATCCAACATCATCTTACTTCATCCGAACCAAATTCGCAGCCAAAGACCTTTACACCTTTCACCACTCCGCGAAAACTACCTTAGACCTCCTCCGAGCGTCCTGAAAAACCATCTTCACCATACTGCCATTCCTTTTAATGTCCCAGAGAGTGGCGGCCCTAACGATCCTTCCTTGACCAGCTTCCCTACTGCAGAGCACATATTCTCACAGCTCCAGGAACCTCATGCAGAGCACACACCTTCCCTCCAGGAAACTCATGCAGAGTACACACCTTCCCTCCAGGAACCTCTTGCAGAGTACACACCCATCCCTCAGGAGCCAACCATCAGAGGCGTTCGTTTCCCGTCGGGTAACGAGATCGAGAAGGACTTCCGGCCGATGCACGAGGTATCGCAGCCTCTTCCCGAACCTCTGAACGGCCAGGAATCCAAGGTTTCTGAGAGTCACGTCAGGCTGATGGAGAACATGAGGTATGGGGTGAATGGGGAGCCACTGGACGTATGGATCCCCATTGATAGCATACATGGTGAGTATTTCCAGTAGGTTAAGATCTCACACATCCTCAGTCTGAAAAACCAAATAGAAAATATAACTTGCTGCATATTGTAGATAGCATTTCATTAATTATTAAAACCGTGTGGGTAATGTAGAGCAAGGAATAGTGAAGGCTCGATCGCCCGTTAACCTCGACCCGCTCTTTCTGACCAGTCACACTGTTAGTGATAACATGCTGCAGACATGTACTACATTGTCTTGCAAATAGTTTTCTCCCCCCCTAACAGGTTTAGTTCTCTCCTTCAGTATAATTACATTACTAGAAATAAAGCCCAGACGTTCCGGGGGTCAACGCCCCCACGGTCCAGTCCATCACCAGGACTCGGTGGATTAGGTCCTGATCAACCAAGATGTTACTGCTGGCCGCACTGAACAAATATATTTAATAAAAAATTAATTTATGATTAAGTTACTTTAACTTAGTAACTGTCGTGTATGTTAATAACTGGAATGCAACAATTATATATTGGCGAGAACCAACAACCAAAGATCCCAGAAAGGTATCCCGCACAGATAATTTTTACTCTCCCCACCCTCCTAGGGTAAATCATGGTGTTTACAGCCTGATACAGTAGACTGTGCCACTGATTGTGTACAACCAGTCGCAAATATAATACAGTTACTCGGAAGTGTGTTTACGTAATTAGATTCTGGCGAGTTTACTTCATATTTTTTAAACTTATAAATCCAAAATTGGGTACTGCTGAACTACTAACAGTTCGTGTGGTAAGAACACTCAGTATTAACTGAAATCTGTGATCATTGCAGTTCCATGGTTACGACGAGGATCCCCGAGATACAACGAGCCTCTGCAATACGACACATCACTTGACCTTAATAGTAAACAAGACAAATCACTCGATCTTACTAGCAAACAAGACAAATCACTCGATCTTACTAGCAAACAAGACAGATCACTCGACTTTACTAGCAAGCAAGACAAATCACTCGATCTTATTAGCAAACAAGAAAAATCAATCGATCTTACTGCCAAACAAGACAAATCAATCGACCTTACTAGCAAGCAAGACAAATCTCTCGATCTTACTACCAAACAAGACAAATCAATCGACCTTACTAGCAAGCAAATCAAATCTCTCGACCTTACTAGCACACAAGACAAATCACTCAACCTTAATAGCACACAAGACATCACTCAACCTTACTAGCACACAAGACAAATCTCTCGACCTTACTAGCAAACGAGACAAATCACTCGACCTTACTAGCAAACAAGACAAATCACTCGACCTTACTAGCATACAAGACGATAAATCATTCGACCTTATGAACCAACAAGAATTACAGAATGACAAACAGGCCACCTCAGGACAGTGTACAACAAGCAACCGATATTAATTTTAAATCCTTAGGGACTGAGCTTTCTAATTTGAGAGCTAACGACAGCTTAGGGAAGACAAAATTACCTACCCACAAACAATAAGAAAGGATTCCCCAAGTCAAGCTGCCATATACTGATGTATTCACTTTGTAACTGCGAGGGGGTCGAATCTCGGTTCTTGACGGTCACATGCTGATGCTCACATTACGGCCTGTATCATACCTGCTCTCGAAGTTGTGCATGGAATCTGGTGTGTGGTATGTAAGAGGAGTCCCCCAAAACAGCTCTCAGTACAATGGCCCGGGTCGAGACCATACCACGAACCACATCGAACTCAACCTCGGTATAATGTACATAATGTTGGCACAGCGGTAATGATATAAGGTTGGTTAATGGGGATTAAAGCCTATCAACTACACTAGGATCATTAAGGCTGTACATACCATTCTCACCACCAGACAAAAATACTCTTAAACCTAAAATAGGGATTAAAGTAAGAAAAAATCCTAGTATATATATATAATATATATATATATATATATATATATATATATATATATATATATATATATATATATATATATATATATATATATATATATATATATATATATATATATATATATATATATATATATATATATATATATATATATATATATATATTCGCTGAGAGACATGCACCTCTCGTTGTATATATCCTGTTTATACGTATAAACGTAGTTTATGACGTTTTTTATACAGAAAAATCTTAATTTAGAACCGTATACATTCATATATTTAACCAAAAATACAGTATGTGTATTTTTTTAAATAAATAAAAAAAAATTCCTTGACTATCAATTAATAATCCTATAAATACATTATACCTATAAAACAACAAAAAGTGTATTAATTAGACGAATTTCCGTCGCTGCAAGATACCAGAAAGGTATCCCTGTGTTGATAGTCCCAGTCCACTGTATTCCAGTGATACCAGAAAGGTATCCCTGTGTTGATAGTCCCAGTCCACTGTATTCCAGTGATACCAGAAAGGTATCCCTGTGTTGATAGTCCCAGTCCACTGTATTCCAGTGATACCAGAAAGGTATCCCTGTGTTGATAGTCCCAGTCCACTGTATTCCAGTGATACCAGAAAGGTATCCCTGTATTGATAGTCCCAGTCCACTGTATTCCAGTGATACCAGAAAGGTATCCCTGTATTGATAACTCTAGTCTCCTTACCTCAGTGAGCCAGGAAAGTTATCCTGTATTGATAATCCCAACAGACCCCCTGGCTGCCTTCAAGAAGGCTCTGGACAGGCACCTAAGGTCAGTGCCTGACCAGCCGGGCTGTGATTCGTACATTGGGTTGCGTGCGGATAACAGTAACAGCCTGATTGATCAGGCCCTGATCCACCATGAGGCCTGGTCTCAGACCGGACGCGGGGGCGTTGACCCCCGAAACCGTCTCCAGATATACTCCAGGTAATTCAGATACAGGTACACACAAATTATCATATATATCAACATATGTGTAAATTACCTGGGATAACCACGTAAAGTCAGATAAGATTTTGTTCGGATTTTTAACCCTGGAGGGTTAGCTACCCAGTGACTTATTTCCATTAGGATTTTTGTAATATTCTAACCCCCAAAAAGATTCATCCATTTCGTAACAAATCAGCCGCTTAAGGCTGAAGACATTCATAAACCGCACACTCCAGATGTTTAATGGAAAATACTGCTGTACCATTTCCAAATTAAAACTGGAAAAATAGTACTTTGTTTACCTTCTCTTAATCTTAAAAAAATGGAGTACATAAATTGTAAAACAAATAATTGTTCATCGTTATTCTACGGGAATTATTCAGTAATTTCGTGTGCTGCTATTATCAACTGTACTCGGTACACTCAGATTAACAACATAAAATTTGTTTATTGGTAGCTCACTCAGCTCACACACTGAGGTACGGGGGTCGATTCCCGGTACGGGTGGAAACATTATGGGACGTGTTTCCTTAAGACACTTGCTGTCTATGTTCACCTAGCAGTAAAATAGGTACCTGGGTGTTAGTGGACTGGTGTGGGTCGCATCCTGGATAGATTTTTTTTTTTTTTATTCTCCGGTACTCTCCCGGCCCGGGTCTTTTCCAAGAGTGGTGACCCGGCCTTGGCTCCCTGTCTGGGGAGTATCTCGAGACCTAAGTCTCCCATGGGAGGAGGTACAAGTACCCCCTCATCTTTGGGACCAACTGTACCCAGGCCTAGCCACAGTCCCCGCCCTCATTCTCCATAGCTATCAATAGGGCTTTAGAAGATCTTACTCAACCGACACCTCCCTAATTAATCTGATGGATTACCTGAGAACTGAAATGTCAAAAGGGAACCTCATAGGTATGGTAACCTTAGACCTGCAAGAGGCCTTCGATACTGTCAACCACAATATATTATGTAAGAAACTTCAAGCTATCGGTATAGGTTCTGTAGACTGGTTTAAGTCCTACCTTAGCAACAGGAGACAAATAGTCAAAATCAACAAAACAGAATCAGAACCCCTGCCGATAACATGTGGAGTTCCCCAAGGTAGTATTCTGGATCCCTTATTATTCTTATGTTATGGCAATGACATGCCTATCAGTGTCAAGTGCAAACTCCTACTGTATGCAGATGACAGTGCCCTGTTAGTGTCAGGTAAAGACCCACAAGATATAGCTAATGTTTTAACACAGGAACTGGAGTCCTGCAGCAAATGGTTAGTAGACAACAAACTATCATTACGCCTCGGGAAAACTGAAGCCATTCTCTTTGGCACGAAACATAAACTGAGAAGGGTAAATAATTTTAATGTCCAGTGCAATGGGAAGCCCATCACTTTGGTTTCATCAGTAAAATATCGGGGAATCCCCTTTGACCCATGCATGTCAGGAGAATTGATAGGGAACAGTGTAGTAAAGAAAGCGAATGCCAGACTGAAGTTCCTGTATAGACAAGCACAGTGTCTACCTACTGAGGCTCGCAGGACCCTATGTCTAGCCCTTATACAATGCCATATGGATTACGCTTGCTCTTCATGGTACTCTGCCTTGACAAAAAAAAACTGAAAAATAGACTGCAAATCACCCAGAACAAAAACGTAAGATTCATCCTGGGGCTGGGACCAAGAGAACATGTAGGCCAGAATGAATTACAGCAGTTGGATATGCTGAATGTTGAAGACAGAGTAAAACAACTGAAGCTAAATCATGTTTATAAAATTGCTCACAAACAGTGTCCAGAATATCTTGCTGTCAATTTTGTCAAGGTTGGGAACCAAAGCAATCATAGTACTAGGGGGAGAGAGCACAACTTTGTAGTACCCACAGTCATTGGCCAGGCTTCAAACACCTTTTATTGTACAGCAATAAAGAAACGGAACAGACTACCCGCACATGTCAAAGCCAGTCATAACATGAACCAGTTCAAGAAGAGTGTCAAAAGGTGCCTGATGAATGTAGCTACAGAAAGGGAGGGGAATGATTTTCTATTTTTTAGCTAACATACGTGTAAATTTTACCTTATTCCTAGTAATGACCCTCGTATTGTAGATAGTCTTAATGACCCTCGTGTAGTAGATAGTCTTTTTAGTATGATAATAAGATGTTATCTTCATTATAGAATAATAAGAAAATATTATAACCTTTATATTATAATAATAAGGTAAAAGGACCCCAATGGAAATAAGTCACTCTGACTGACTTTTTTGGGTTATCCTAGGTTCTCTACACATATGCTGCTATGTATGATAATTCTATGTAACTGCATTTGTGTATGCTTAAATAAACTAACTTACTTACACGGGGCTCGTAGGGAGAAGCTAGGCCTCTGGTCTGCCATCTGCCCCGCCCCAAAGGGGCTCGTGTGAATGGTAGTCTTTTGAGCTGCAGGTGGTAGCAAGCTCAGGCCTTCTTCCCTTTCCTGGATAGAAAAATTGACCTAATTTGCCTGAAATATTCAGCATAACAAGGGACCGTCTGTGTAGTAGTATGTCATTGATGTCAGCTATGGTCTGTATACCTTGTACATGTACTTGTAGAAATAAAGATTATTATTATTATATTTTTATTATTAATACATCAGGCTCTTCCCACCAAGGTAGGGTGGCCCGAAAACAGAAACACTGCCATCATCATTCACTCCATCACTCCATCCACTCCATTCACTCCATCACATTCATTCCATCACTGGGAATATCTGGGAATCCCCTTTGACCCATGCATGTCAGGAGAATTGATAGGGAACAGTGTAGTAAAGAAAGCGAATGCCAGGCTGAAGTTCCTGTATAGACAAGCACAGTGTCTACCTACTGAGGCTCGCAGGACCCTATGTCTAGCCCTTATACAATGCCATATGGATTACGCTTGCTCTTCTTGGTACTCTGCCTTGACAAAAAAACTGAAAGATAGACTGCAAATCACCCAGAACAAAATCGTAAGATTCATCCTGGGGCTGGGACCAAGAGAACATGTAGGCCAGGATGAATTACAGCAGTTGGATATGCTGAATGTTGAAGACAGAGTAAAACAACTGAAGCTAAATCATGTTTATAAAATTGCTCACGAACAGTGTCCAGAATATCTTGCTGTCAATTTTGTCAAGGTTGGGAACCAAAGCAATCATAGTACTAGGGGGAGAGAGCACAACTTTGTAGTACCCACAGTCAGTGGCCAGGCTTCAAACACCTTTTATTGTACAGCAATAAAGGAATGGAACAGACTACCCACAAATGTCAAGGCCAGTCATAGCTTGAACCAGTTCAAGAAGACTGCCAAAAAGTGTCTGATGAATGAAGCAACAGAAAGGGAGGGGAATGATTTTCTATTTTTTAGCTAAAATACGTGTAAATTTTACCTTATCCCTAGTAATGACCCTCGTATTGTAGATAGTCGTAATGACCCTCGGGTAGTAGATAGTCTTAATGACCCTCGTATTGTAGATAGTCTTAATGACCCTCGTGTAGTAGATAGTCTTTTTAGTATGATAATAAGATGTTATCTTCATTATAGAATAATAGGAAAATATTATAACCTTTATATTATAATAATAAGGTAAAAGGACCCCAATGGAAATAAGTCACTCTGACTGACTTTTTTGGGTTATCCTAGGTTCTCTACACATATGCTGCTATGTATGATAATTCTATGTAACTGTATTGTGTATACCTGAATAAATTTACTTACTTACTTACCAGAGTAATTAGAAAACTGCAACATATCAAAGTTACCCCTATAATGCTGAGCAAGATCAATTTTCTTTGATAACAACTTTTAGAAAATGTAATATTCTTACGGTCACTAATATAAAATTTGCTGGTGATGTTTCCCTCGGCAGCGTGAGAATAACGTGGTGATTCCGGTACTCACCTACTTGTGGTTGCAGAGGCCGAGTCACAGTTCCTGGCCCTCCAGTGATGGTATTATGGGGGATATAAATTAGAGATGCAAATACTTTTTAATTTTTATTTTAATGGCCAATTTTCATTATATTACATTGATAGTTACCTGGAGGTTATCTGGAGGTTATTCCGGGGATCAACGCCCCCGCGGCCCGGTCCATGACCAGGCCTCCCGTATAGTGAACACAAAATCACGACAGAAATTCCACTCATACTGAAAATCAAATGTCAAGGTAAGTTATGATTAACATTAGATTTTGTTCGGATTTTTAACCCGAGAGGTTATTTTTTTATTATTATTCGCCGGTACTCTCCCGACCCGGGTCTTGTCCAGATGGTGACCCGGTCTTGGCTCCCTGTCTTGGTAGTGTCTGAGACCTACGTCTCCCATGAAAGGAGGTACAAGTACCTCCTCATCTTCTGGGACCAACTGTCCCCAGGCCTAGCCACATTCCCTGCCCTCACGGGGCTCGTAGGGAGAAGCTAGACCTCTGGTCTGCCATGTTCCTCGCCCCAGAGGGGCTCGTGGGAATGGTGTCCTGGATAAACCAATAAAGTAAATGTTTCATTAGGGACTGTGTTATTTCCATTTTTTAATTATTTTATTTTATTTTTTCAGGGTTTTATGATTTTCAAGTCACTAGTAAGTTTATTAGGATACAGGTACACGTAAGAACAATTATCATATATAGTAAATTACCCACCAGGATAAACCAAAAATGTCGACAAAGTGACTTATTTCCCGGCGTAGTTGCTGTATAGCCCTTGTGGCTTAGCGCTTCTTTTTGATTATAATAATAATCCCGGCTTAGTTCCCAGACTTAAATCCTTCAGATAAACTCTGCTCTGTCCGGCCCAGTGAAAGTTAAACTAAGATTTTGTTGGGATTTAGCCACCCAGGATAACCCAGTAAAGTCAATTTATCATCAAGGACTGTGTCTTATTTCATTGTGGTCCTTTAATTTTGTCCCAGGATGCCACCCACACCAGTCCACTAACACCCAGGTACCTACTTACTGTTAGGTGAACCGGGACAGCAAGTGTAAGGAAACATGCCTAAAGCTTCATCTGTGCCGGGGATCGATACCAGACTCTCAGCATGTGAGCTGATGGCGCTACCCCAATGGAAATAAGTCACTATGTCTGACTTTTTTGGGTTATCCCAGGTTCTCTACACATATGCTGCTATGTATGATAATTCTATGTAACTGTATTTGTGTATACCTGAATAAATTTACTTACGTACTTACTTACTTACCAAGCCAGGATCACTGTGACATCATGTACAAACAATAGTAACTGCAAGTAACCGTATAAATAGTTACTATAAAGATGCTGTAGCTATTATAAATGTATACTGTGACTTCCCTGTGGAAAATTTTTAATTTTCCAGAATTCAAGGTATGTAAGTTTGAATAATGTAATGATTATGTGCTAGAGTGTGATAGTGATAGGACCCTTAGAGAAATTTCGAGTGGGGGGGGGGTGTAAAACAGAGTAACGCGGACGAGAAGGACGCCATTTGTAATTGCGAGCACTGGTTGTTGTGGGAAATTGTGCAGTATAATCAGGCGTCATTGAAGTTCACTTGGTGTATTTCGAACTCAATCCGTAATTTAGAAATTGCTAACATGTTCCCGCTGAAGAATTGGGATAAATAGTGTGGGAAACCATTACAATTTGGTTACAAGAATGGAAAAATACACTCCATTCCTTCCCAGAAGCACACCTTAGCTAAGTGACACCCATGATGTATAGTAGTTTTGTGTTGGCCATCGTAAGCTCTAGCTATTGGGGTAGCGTTAGGGTGTGTTACAAATAAAAATTGTGATCCAGTAATTAAACAATAAGTGGTAATACGAATTTCTTTTCTAATTACATCATTTTAATTCATGTACAATAATTACATTTTGTGTACCCAGCAAGCCCAATGTCAGGTCTAGCTTTTTGTGAGAGTAGTAATGGAGTGGGCATCGAGGGAGTGACAGTTCTGCGACCTACTGTGACAAAGTCCCACTTACCTCACCCAAATTACTTGTAAGTAATAAGTCAGGTAATACCCTGTAAACCTCATGCAAGTAATTGCTCACATAATAATTCACATTACCCATACCGGGCGGGACGTATAGGTAAGTCACCTTACATCTGTTACCCTGTTACCAGGCAGTTAATAGGAGGATGGGAATTACTAATACAAGGGACAGTGGTATAAACCTTGGTAATAGCTACAGACAAGTGATTTAGAAAAACACGTAAGCAAACACTAGTATGTCCTAGTGTTTACTTAAGGGATAGTGTATTTTCCTATATTGTATTCAGGGCTGGTGTTAACCCTTTACACCCCTCGTAAACACCAGCCCCGAGTAAACCGCAGATACCAACACCATTCTGGTAGTAGTTGTTATAAGGTATACATGGGGGAGACGGCTGGGGATTTATTTAAACACTTTATTTAAACACTTCAATGAACACAGATTACTTCCCACACACCAATAACATCAACACAGATTGTTTTACATCATATTCCGGCTTCACGCCACATGGAGTGGCCTACGGCTAGAATGATTATCAGTGAAAAAGGCAGGAACACAAGAAATACCAGGAATCGGCTCTCACACACATCGTCTCCCAGAACCAGAGAAATTTCAGTTGGTGGGATCGCTGACTCTCATATTCAGCACACAGCACCCTGACATAGTCACATCTCACGTCTCCTCGTCATCTGTTCTCCATTATACACACCTATGTTTGCCATGTACTCTGTTGACATGGAATAGGTCAACAAGCCTTCAATAAAGGCTTTCTTTTACTATATTGCCTTTTCTCTTTGTCAGCTTGTCGGCATTACCTTTTTTTTTTTTTTTGTCGGTTAATAGGGCCTAACCTATCTTAATTATAACCTAAATTTTTAGAGAGGTGGAGGTGTAAGCCAGTGGAAGGCCTTGGTCAGATGACCAAAAACTACAGCTGCGGGTCTTCATATGACTAAGACCCGGCGTCAGGAAACTTGTCCTGTTTCCTGACGAACCTTAACTAACTTGACCTAGCATAGCGCCTATCGACCACACAAAGGACATGTCACCTATTCACCCCAGTTAAGAATACCGTGATACCTAAAGGAAGGATTAAAGTATATTCTCAACATATACACACTAAGTCATACACTTCACGCTGTATACTGTATAACCTTCGTCATTTCGGATGTATTAGCTAAAATTCTACTCTGCCTTCACATAGCAACGTAGAGTTACTTCCATTCATACTACTGTAACTACTACTACTACTTCTGTAACTACTGCTACTGCTGTAACTACTACTACTACTGTAACTACTGCTACTGTAGGTACTACTACTGTAACTACTGCTACTGTAAGTACCACTATTGTAACTACTGCTACTGTAAGTACTACTACTGTAACTACTGCTACTGTAGGTACTACTACTGTAACTACTGCTACTGTAAGTACTACTACTGTAACTACTGCTACTGTAGGTACTACTACTGTAACTACTGCTACTGTAAGTACTACTACTGTAACTACTGCTACTGTAAGTACTACTACTGTAACTACTGCTACTGTAAGTATTACTACTGTAACTACTGCTACTGTAAGTACTACTACTGTAACTACTGCTACAGTAACTACCACTGTCTGTCCTACCATATGGGTCAGTAGACCTATTCTTTCACTTCACCTGGTACCTACATATACCCTGGGTGACCTTGTATTGTTTGTAACAGCTTAACAAAGGTCCAGGAGAGTTAAACGTTGCCACATTAAAATGCCACATTAGTTGTTAACTGTGTTTTTTTAACCTGACATTTTGTCGGTAATTCTACCCTTATGACCAGTTTTGTTATTTATATGCATAATGTACATAAAATTTAAATTATATGCATCTTTCCAGTGGAAATAAGTCATGCTTACATTAGGTTATCTTAAGATAAATCTACAATTGTATATTAGACTTACCATACCAGAATGAGTCACCGTCTGTAAGTTTATTGGGTTAAAGCTCAATTTTGTACAAAATAAACACAACCAGAACACCTGTGTGCCCTCGACATCGCTAATAAATTTATATATGCAATAAGTGATCTTAAAACCATTGTATAGTTTGGGTTATCATTATAACTAATTATATGTGCTGCACACCTCACCATACATGTTTACGAGTCATAAGGTCATAACACACTAATTGGTAACTGTTAGGTATCAAGGATTTCCTTTCACTTCTGCTATTTATTCTTGAATTTAACTCTGTCTCTTTGTATATTTTGTATTGCTTATACTTCCTTTCTCTTTTTTTTGTTATTCTTCCATAAACTTCATGAGTCACCTGTCGTAAAGAGCTCAGATAGATAGTTGTATTTAAAATTCTCTAGTTATAAGCATTTTTCTAGTCATACTTGTTCCATTTTCCATTTTGTTCATCATTCTTATTTTATATGTAGCTTCATCTTCCTCTTCTGTTCTTTTTCTATCTCTTCTGTTTCCTTCAATCTATATTTTCATTCCTCTTGCAATTCTTTCTTTCTTTTAGTGTTCTCTCTCTTACCTGTTAGCTTCTCCTTTATTCGTTTCGTTAGTTCCCTTTATTTTACATGTTTAATGAGACCTTCCCCTCAGTTACAGGTAAAAAAAATTAGTAAGCTGGTGCCTGCAGCAGCAGCCATTGACTAGGCCAAGGTCAGTCTCCCATCCTCTCTGACTTCCCGTTTTCATTCCTCTATCTTCTCATTTTTCAGTCTTCATCTCTCCTTCGGTACACTTCTGGTCATTTTACCCGTGTGTGTCAGGTTGAGGGTGTGGTGGAGGCATGGGTAGCCAGGGAAGGCCTCCACCAAGCTCGCAAAACAACCAGATGACAACCAAGGTTAATATCGCAGTCAAACTTTCATCCTCAGATCAGCAATAGCGAAAAAAAGTGACCTGGGCATCTCTGCTGCTGCTGTTGTTAACAACCTGTGAGACGTAGACATGCCGTTGGGCTTTATTTCTGCTACAGCTTCGACCATAACTCGAGAGGAGAAGGCTTAAGTGAAAATACAAATGAAGGAGCAGGGGAATGAAGATGAAAGCGTATATAAGCAACAGCTGATTGATATGATGCAATCTCACCAGCATCCCTTCTCCCTTCCACTTCACCCTCCATGCAACGCAACAACTAACACGGTGTATAAATACTATCCGAGTCTGCATCAGGAGTTCCTTTGTAGGAATAAAAGCTAGCTATATGTCTCTTGTCATAGCTTATTATATATGATGGGTTAGTTGGGACATTCCATCTTATAGGATGATTTATCTTCATGTACCATCACACGGGATGATTCATAATCCAAATATATTTACTACAAGTACATGTACAAGGTATACAGACCATAGCTGACATCAGTGACATACTACTATATAGAAAGCCGCTTGTTATGCTGAGCATTTCCCGCAAATTAGGTCAATTTTGTCCCAGGATGCGACCCACACCAGTCCACTAACACCCAGGTACCCATTTTACTGATGGGTGAATATGGACAACCGGTGTAAGGCAATACGTCCGATGTTTCCACCCCTTGCCGGGAATCGAACTCGGACCCCTCACCGTGTGAAGCCAGAGCTTTTGCCACCAGGCCACGGGACACACAACATCTGTCACATTCCATCACACAGGATGGGTTTCACATAAGAAATATTGAAGTAAGTCATTCTGAGCCGGGAGACATCAGTAGGGGTAATAATATCGTCAAATATTAATTACACAACAGATGAGGGGGTACTTGTACCTCCTCCCATGGAAGACTTAGGTCTCGAGATACTCCCCAGATAGGGAGCCAAGGCCGGGCCACCACTATTGGAAAAGACCCGGGCCGGGAGAATACCGGCGAATAAAAAAAATACTCAATAGGTCCAGCACAGCGCTTGTTTCAGTTTTTCTTCCAGCAGGACTGGAATTACTATTACCTGGCGACTACCATTTTTGAGGTGAGAAAAGCGTGTAGATGGAGGAGGGGGTGACGGGGGGGCCATACTAGTGCCACCTGACTCTGGGCGCCATGACCCGGGGGGTCAAAGGTCAGTCCGCTGACTCACCTGCAATATACACTGGTAGTTTCACACCTGCAATTGTGAAATTAATAAATAATAATAATAATAAATAACAATAATGCACAGTATGTGTGAGAGAGAAGTGGTAGAGACGAGATCTATGCATAGGTTTAAGAAGAGGTACGAAAAGTCTCTTGAAGCCGGGAGAGAGTGGAGCTAGTAGCGACCAGCCAAGAAGCGGGGCCTGGAGCTGTGACTCGACCCCTGTAACCTCTTTCCTCTCACACACAGGTATGGAAGGCAAGAAACGTGGTGAGCAAATGGAAAGAGGCAACAGTGTTAAGTTTACGATCCAGCACGTAAAGGAAGCAACCAGAGAGGCGACCATCTGTTAGTAATGACCAGCTGTTAGCAGCCATCAGGCGTTAGCAGTGACCAGCTGTTAGAAGTGACCATCTTTTAGTGCTGACCGTCTGTTAGTAGCGACTATCTGCTAGTAGTGATCATCTGTTAGTGATGACCACCTGTTAGTAGTGACCATCTGTTAGCACTGACCATCTGTTAGTAGTGGCCATCTGCCAGTGGTGACCAGCTACTAGGTCAGACTATAAGATGCAACGGTAATTTGACCAAACACCAACAAAACGTTAAAGTTCAAATTAATAAACTCAGAAGCAACAAAATGTTCACCATATCCAAGCAGATGAGACACACTGTAGAGCCTCGCTCTTGATAGCAGGGAATAAATAATTGAAGAAACGCTACGCAGACTAGTGTTAACTAGTGTATTCTCATCTGAGAGAATAAGAGAACAACAGAGGCTAGTGTAGCTTCGTTATTTGAGAGAATAAGAGAACAACAGAGGCTAGTGTAACTTTGTTATTTGAGAGAATAAGAGAACAACAGAGGCTAGTGGAGCTTCGTTATTTGAGAGAATAAGAGAACAACAGAGGCTAGTGTAACTTTGTTATTTGAGAGAATAAGAGAACAACAGAGGCTAGTGTAGCTTCGTTATTTGAGAGAATAAGAGAACAACAGAGGCTAGTGTAGCTTCGTTATTTGAGAGAATAAGAGAACAACAGAGGCTAGTGTAACTTCGTTATTTGAGAGAATAAGAGAACAACAGAGGCTAGTGTAGCTTCGTTATTTGAGAGAATAAGAGAACAACAGAGGCTAGTGTAGCTTCGTCATTTGAGAGAATAAGAGAACAACAGAGGCTAGTGGAGCTTCGTCATTTGAGAGAATAAGAGAACAACAGAGGCTAGTGTAGCTTCGTTATTTGAGAGAATAAGAGAACAACAGAGGCTAGTGGAGCTTCGTTATTTGAGAGAATATGAGAACAACAGAGGCTAGTGTAACTTCGTTATTTGAGAGAATAAGAGAACAACATTAAAAATCGTGAAAAAATAGGTGCCCAAGGGATACTAAGAAATATTTCCTCACAAAGCGAGTGGGTATAACTACTAGAGTGGGATTTAAGAAGGAATATATACAGCAACCACTGAAAACTTAAATAAAATACATATATGACTGTAGGCGGAACTCATAGCAGTAAGTAGGTAGCCTGGGTGTTAGCCAAGCATCAACATACCCACCTGATATGCTCCAAACTCTCTGTATATTGTGCAACGTAGGGCAACAAATTGAAGAGGATGGAGAGAACTAACAGATATGATATCTACTGATTATCTTGTTATTTTTGCTACAAAGTTTGCAAAAACAGTGCGAATCAGAATGGGGACAGTGTTGAAGAGAGGACATGTTTCGCTCTCCTAGAGCCTTTTCATTTTAAAGCTCTACACAGAGCGAAACGTTACGCCAGAGGAAGCTTGCTCTGCAACACATGCCTTGTCTTCAGTATAGGTTAAGTAAGGTTTGTCAGGAAACAGGACAGGTGTTTCCTAACAGGGGGTCTTAGTCATATGATGACCCACAGCTGGAGCTTTTGGTCATCTGACCGAGACCTTCCACTGGCCTACCCCTCCACCTCTTTAAAAATTAGTTATAATACTATATGCTTGTCTCTGAGAACTTTAAGTATGATTAGCACTTCAAGTGGCAGCAGTTCCAACTACTCCGTTATGGAAAACTGGAGGAGATAATAACTAGAACAGAGTATACTACTGACTCCGGCCATACAATAGAGCGGAAAACTAATGTAAGGGACCTGGGAGTAGTAATGTCTGAGGATCTCACTTTCAAGGATCACAACAGTGCCACGATCGCACGTGCAAAGAAAATGATAGGATGGATAATGAGAACTTTCAAAACGAGAGATGCCAAGCCCATGATGATCCTTTTCAAATCACTTGTTCTCTCTAGGCTGGAATACTGCTGTACATTAACATCTCCATTCAAAGCAGGTGAAATCGCAGATCTAGAGTGTACAGAGATCCTTTACTGCACGTATAAGTTCTGTCAAGCACCTTAACTACTGGGAACGCTTGGAAGCACTTGACTTGTACTCGTTGGAACGCAGGAGGGAGAGATATATCATAATCTACACTTGGAAAATCTTGGAAGGAATGGTCCCACATCTGCACACAGAAATCACTCCCTACGAAAGTAAAAGACTGGGCAGGCGATGCAAAATGCCCCCAATAAAAAGTAGGGGCGCCATTGGTACACTAAGGGAAAACACCATAAGTGTCCGGGGCCCAAAACTGTTCAACAGCCTCCCATCAAGCATTAGGGGAATTGCCAATAAACCCCTGGCTGCCTTCAAGAGAGAGCTGGACAGATACCTAAAGTCAGTGCCGGATTAGCCGGGCTGTGGCTCGTACGTTGGACTGCGTGCGGCCAGCAGTAACAGCCTAGTTGATCAGGCCCTGATCCATCGGGAGGCCTGGTCATGGACCGGGCCGCGGGGGCGTTGATCCCCGGAATAACCTCCAGGTAACCTCCAGTTATATCCGAAGGATTATGGGGAATACTGAATAACAATGAGCTGAGTTGCATATCCAGGACGAAGTCATTACGGGAAATGGCGACTGTAACCTGGCTTTATCAGTGGAGTAAGCCCCTAGCGGCGATAAATTTCGACATCTGTATGTGAAGGGGTAGGAAAAGGGAAGAGGGGGTCTACAGGAGGGGGATGTAAGGGTTAAGGGGGATGGGGAGGGGGAAGGCAGCGAGGTGAGCAGGCTGGCTGTGGTGTATTTGAAAGACTTGGTATGAGTCACAGGTCCTGCCCTTGGCTCAATCACCAGCAATCTTTGGTTCCCGTAGCTCTCCCAGCCCGTGCCCATGATCCTCTACCCCCCCTACCCCACCCCATCCATGACTCCCAGTCTCCACAGCAATGAGGGAGAAATTAGCGAGAGGTGAGAAGAGTGAGAGGAATGCAGAGAAGTCTAGTGTAGTATCTTTATTATGTAAGTTAATTTAGGTTCACGAACACATACGTACAATTATCATACCTACTAACATGTAAATTACAAGGAACCCAGTGGAAATAAGTCACTTTTGGGTTATCCTTGGTAATTTACATATATGTTAATCTATGTATGATAATTGTATTTAATAAGCTTATTTACTTACTAACCCCACCCCCGATAAAATAAAAATTATTTATTTCCAATGGGTCCTTATATTTTATTAATATGTGAACGGTAGTCAAAATATTATAGAGGTATATAATGGGTCAAGGGACCGGGCCCAAAAGTTTTGAAAGCAAGGGAAGAGGAACTAATATTTTTATCTTCATTTTTAGTTTTGGCGGGGAAAACAAGAGAATAAAAAGATGCGCGTATATTTCTTGTTCCTTGGTCGCTTAGACTCCGGTGTTTGTTGTTGTTCCATTATTGCTGAAATACGATACGGATTGTATGAAAGACAGTTCTGTGCTCGGCATTTCCCCCATTGAACAACACGTGGATATCAAATCCTCATTCTTCGTTCATGGTCAACGACGTATAACGAACCCTTCTGTCATATCATTAATAGTGTGACTGAAGAAGCCTGTTAATGAGGGCGAAATGTGTAGGCAATAAAGTCAAGTGTTACTTCTGTCTTGATTTGGAAGAACAGATGAACGTTATAATGAACGTTAAACTCTCCCTGGTGCATTGAACAACACAGATTAAACGTAATATTATAAGTGGAGGAAGAAGTCAATAATAATAATAACAAAAGACTTTATTCGAATCACTGACCCAGAATAAACCAACCAAGTCAAATCGTGAGGCTTATTTCCACTGGGGTACTGAGACCCTCTCCCCCAGGATGCCACCCACAACAGTCACCCAAGAGAGCTGGACAGATACCTAAAGTCAGTGCCGGATCAGCCGGGCTGTGGCTCGTACGTCGGACTGCGTGCGGCCAGCAGTAACAGCCTAGTTGATCAGGCCCTGATCCATCGGGAGGCCTGGTCGTGGACCGGGCCGCGGGGGCGTTGATCCCCGGAATAACCTCCAGGTAACCTCCAGGTAACCTACTTACTGCTAGGGGAGGGGAAACAGGGGCAGCAGGTATGGGGAAACGTTGACCCCCGAAACCCTCTCCAGGTAAACGTTTCGACCCGCTCCAGCTGCTCATTATTATTTTTTAATGGTCTCAATGTCTGTTAATACTGTTAAGGGGAAACCAATTTGTTTCACTGAGTTGCTCTCTCTCTCTCTCTCTCTCTCTCTCTCTCTCTCTCTCTCTCTCTCTCTCTCTCTCTCTCTCTCTCTCTCTCTCTCTCTCTCTCTCTGGGTTAGTGCAGTTGGTATTATATATAGACACTTGGAGTCATTCCTCTGACCGTATAAGAAAATCACTTCGCCCGTTTTCTTTCGTTTTATTCAGCCAATCCTGAGTCAGCATGAGGGTGACGTCATTAATGCTCCGGTGTATTCAACCAGTCATGAACCAGCATAATAGTGACGTCATTCATAATAAGACGTCAGCCAATCATGAGCCACAATGATGGTGATTACCTAATTGCAATGACCTATGTGTAGTGGTGTTAGCCAGGTATACTAATTTAGTGTCACCCAGATAATTAGGTTCTATACGGCCTAGGTACATGTGCTAGCTAATTTGAACAAAGAAAATAGTCCACCTGACTGTCAAGTGCTGTCCGCACTTCACAGTCAGGTGGACCGTACTGGGCCCGTGGACCGTACTGGGCCCGTGGACCGTACTGGGCCCGTGGACCGTACTGGGCCCGTGGACCGTACTGGGCCCGTGGACCGCACTGGGCCCGTGGACCGTACTGGGCCCGTGGACCGCATGTTGGATGCCTCTCGACTTAAGGAAACACAAGTGCCGCCCTGGTAGCCGACTTCGCAGTCTCTATATTTACCAGCAAGCTAGACACATTCTCCACACACTCAACATTTCTTGCCCTTCCAACAGAGGCGGGGTATCAGATAGTTTTCTCACACTGCCTCCTGAGTGGTATCATATAGCAGGGATAGTAGGGAAGATTCACTCTCCCCGACGGATACACATTACACACTACTCGTTAAACGCTCTATTGTTTCCTTGGTTGGAAGTTGTAACTGGAATGTGATTTATACGGCCTCTCTTAGAGTAGATAATACAAAACTAGTTATTACTGTGTGTAACGAACAGAGGTCATAATAACGAAATAGCTCATTCTATTTAGAGGTAAATGTTAATTTGACGTTTCGGTCCTGCCTGGACTATTATTTAGTCCGTGACGGATGGAAACGTCGTTTAAAGATATATCAAACATATCTACATTAGTTACCCCCTCAAGGAAGGTACCTTGATGCTGGTGAGGGGCTCTTGATCTAGGGAACTGGATCTGTGCTCCAGTTCCCTGAATTAAACGTGAATACCTTCCACATCCCCCCACAGGCGCTGCCTAATCCTACGGGTTTAGCGCTCCCCGTATACGCCAGCAGGTAGGGTCACTGTTTACATACCTAGTACACATAATGAGTCCACTCTGTGTACGGTACAGCGGTGTGTAAGACTGAAAACTGCCACAGACTATCAGATCCCCTGTACAATACAAACAGATATATTGCATGATGCATCGTTTAATCAGAAATGGGTGACACTTTAGAGTATTCTGAAACCCCATTGTTATGCGATATATAATTATTATATCTGTGAGCTAAACTGGGGAATGAAAAGTGACGTGAGTTAGATGACACAAAACCTGGTGGAATAAATAGATTCTGAGGAGGATACCAGTGAATGTCAGGAAGTTTTGGACAAGATACCAATATCGTGGTCCTCCCATAAGGAAGTGTTCGTGGTGGAAAAGTTGTAGTTGTAATCCGTGGGTATAAAAGTAACCCTGGTTCTTATGAGCTGGGTGATGTAGGGTTTGATTATACAGTGTTTGAAGATTTACTTGTTCTCAACGGGAGTCTGCTGGCTGCTGTGTTTCAGCTGGAGCCAGGTGGCTGCTATGTCTCAGATGAAGCTAACTGGCTGCTGTGTCCCAGCTTGATCCAGCTGGCTTTCCTGACCATGAGCCAGCTGGCACCAGCCAAGAGAAAGTCCCCTCACACAGCAGCTGGCAATAATGTTGCTACAAAGTACACTGAAAAGTTCCTTGCTTAGTATACTACACGGTGGCACACTACACTGTGGTACACTACACTGTGGTACACTACACTGTGGCACACTACACTGTGGTACACTACACTGTGGTACACTACACTGTGGTACACTACACTGTGGTACACTACACTGTGGTACACTACACTGTGGTACACTACACTGTGGTACACTACACGGTGGTACACTACACGGTGGCACACTACACTGTGGTACACTACACTGTGGTACACTACACTGTGGTACACTACACGGTGGCACACTACACTGTGGTACACTACACTGTGGTACACTACACTGTGGTACACTACACGGTGGCACACTACACTGTGGTACACTACACGGTGGTACACTACACGGTGGCACACTACACTGTGGTACACTACACTGTGGTACACTACACTGTGGTACACTACACGGTGGCACACTACACTGTGGTACACTACACTGTGGTACACTACACTATGGTACACTACACGGTGGTACACTACACTGTGGTACACTACACTATGGTACACTACACGGTGGTACACTACACTGTGGTACACTACACTGTGGTACACTACACTATGGTACACTACACGGTGGTACACTACACTATGGTACACTACACTGTGGTACACTACACTGTGGTACACTACACTATGGTACACTACACGGTGGTACACTACACTGTGGTACACTACACTGTGGTACACTACACTGTGGCACACTACACTGTGGTACACTACACTGTGGTACACTACACTGTGGTACACTACACTGTGGTACACTACACTGTGGTACACTACACGGTGGCACACTACACTGTGGTACACTACACTGTGGCACACTACACTGTGGTACACTACACTGTGGTACACTACACTGTGGTACACTACACTGTGGTACATTACACGGTGGCACACTACACTGTGGTACACTACACTGTGGTACACTACACTGTGGTACACTACACTGTGGCACACTACACTGTGGTACACTACACGGTGGTACACTACACTGTGGTACACTACACTGTGGTACACTACACTGTGGTACACTACACTGTGGTACACTACACTGTGGTACACTACACTGTGGTACACTACACTGTGGTACACTACACTGTGGCACACTACACTGTGGTACACTACACTGTGGTACACTACACTGTGGTACACTACACTGTGGTACACTACACTGTGGTACACTACACTGTGGCACACTACACTGTGGTACACTACACGGTGGTACACTACACTGTGGTACACTACACGGTGGTACACTACACTGTGGTACACTACACTGTGGTACACTACACTGTGGTACACTACACTGTGGTACACTACACTGTGGTACACTACACTGTGGTACACTACACTGTGGTACACTACACGGTGGTACACTACACGGTGGTACACTACACTGTGGTACACTACACTGTGGTACACTACACTGTGGTACACTACACTGTGGTACACTACACTGTGGTACACTACACTGTGGCACACTACACTGTGGTACACTACACGGTGGTACACTACACTGTGGTACACTACACTGTGGTACACTACACTGTGGTACACTACACTGTGGTACACTACACTGTGGCACACTACACTGTGGTACACTACACTGTGGTACACTACACTGTGGTACACTACACTGTGGTACACTACACGGTGGTACACTACACGGTGGTACACTACACTGTGGTACACTACACTGTGGTACACTACACTGTGGTACACTACACTGTGGTACACTACACTGTGGCACACTACACTGTGGTACACTACACGGTGGTACACTACACTGTGGCACACTACACTGTGGCACACTACACTGTGGTGCACTACACGGTGGTACACTACACGGTGGTACACTACACTGTGGTACACTACACTGTGGTACACTACACTGTGGCACACTACACTGTGGTACACTACACGGTGGTACACTACACTGTGGTACACTACACGGTGGTACACTACACGGTGGCACACTACACTGTGGCACACTACACTGTGGCACACTACACTGTGGTACACTACACTGTGGTACACTACACGGTGGCACACTACACTGTAGCACACTACACTGTGGCACACTACACTGTGGTACACTACACTGTGGTACACTACACGGTGGCACACTACACTGTGGCACACTACACTGTGGTACACTACACTGTGGTACACTACACGGTGGTACACTACACTGTGGTACACTACACTGTGGTACACTACACTGTGGTACACTACACTGTGGTACACTACACTGTGGTACACTACACTGTGGTACACTACACTGTGGTACACTACACTGTGGTACACTACACTGTGGCACACTACACGGTGGTACACTACACTGTGGTACACTACACTGTGGTACACTACACTGTGGTACACTACACTGTGGTACACTACACTGTGGCACACTACACTGTGGTACACTACACTGTGGTACACTACACTGTGGTACACTACACTGTGGTACACTACACTGTGGTACACTACACTGTGGTACACTACACTGTGGTACACTACACTACACTGTGGTACACTACACTGTGGTACACTACACTGTGGTACACTACACTGTGGTACACTACACTGTGGTACACTACACTGTGGTACACTACACTGTGGTACACTACACTGTGGTACACTACACTGTGGTACACTACACTGTGGTACACTACACTGTGGTACACTACACTGTGGTACACTACACTGTGGTACACTACACTGTGGTACACTACACTGTGGTACACTACACTGTGGTACACTACACTGTGGTACACTACACTGTGGTACACTACACTGTGGTACACTACACTGTGGTACACTACACTGTGGTACACTACACTGTGGTACACTACACTGTGGTACACTACACTGTGGTACACTACACTGTGGTACACTACACTGTGGTACACTAAACTGTGGTACACTACACTGTGGTACACTAAACTGTACACTACACTGTGGTACACTACACTATGGTACACTACACGGTGGTACACTACACTGTGGTACACTACACTGTGGTACACTACACTGTGGTACACTACACTGTGGCACACTACACTGTGGTACACTACACTGTGGTACACTACACTGTGGTACACTACACTGTGGTACACTACACTGTGGTACACTACACTGTGGTACACTACACTGTGGCACACTACACGGTGGTACACTACACTGTGGTACACTACACTGTGGTACACTACACTGTGGTACACTACACTGTGGTACACTACACTGTGGTACACTACACTGTGGTACACTACACTGTGGCACACTACACTGTGGTACACTACACGGTGGTACACTACACTGTGGTACACTACACTGTGGTACACTACACTGTGGTACACTACACTATGGTACACTACACGGTGGTACACTACACTGTGGTACACTACACTGTGGTACACTCCACTGTGGTACACTACACGGTGGTACACTACACTGTGGTACACTACACTGTGGTACACTACACGGTGGTACACTACACTGTGGTACACTACACTGTGGTACACTACACTGTGGCACACTACACTGTGGTACACTACACTGTGGTACACTACACTGTGGTACACTACACTGTGGTACACTACACTGTGGTACACTACACTGTGGTACACTACACTGTGGTACACTACACTATGGTACACTACACGGTGGTACACTACACTGTGGTACACTACACTGTGGTACACTACACTGTGGTACACTACACTGTGGTACACTACACTGTGGCACACTACACTGTGGTACACTACACTGTGGTACACTACACTGTGGTACACTACACTGTGGTACACTACACTGTGGTACACTACACTGTGGTACACTACACTGTGGCACACTACACTGTGGTACACTACACTGTGGTACACTACACTGTGGTACACTACACTGTGGTACACTACACTGTGGTACACTACACTGTGGTACACTACACTGTGGCACACTACACTGTGGTACACTACACTGTGGTACACTACACTGTCGTACACTACACTGTGGTACACTACACTGTGGTACACTACACTGTGGTACACTACACGGTGGTACACTACACTGTGGTACACTACACTGTGGTACACTACACTGTGGTACACTACACTGTGGTACACTACACTGTGGTACACTACAAGACTTACTGCTAGGTGAGAGAGGTGGAGGAGAGTAAGTGCACCGGGGGGATGGGGGACCATACTCTGACTCCTTCCCAGGCCGGGGATCGAACCCGCGACCTTTCTCTTGTGATTGTAAACAACTACTACTGTCTTGATAGCCACCCAGGACCTGTTTTACCTTGACAGGTCTGGTGTTTATGCATGAAGCTGTCACACTGGTCTGCCGGCCTCTGACCATAAGTAAATGATTTCTTAGAAAGTTTAATGAATCTCTCTCTCTCTCTCTCTCTCTCTCTCTCTCTCTCTCTCTCTCTCTCTCTCTCTCTCTCTCTCTCTCTCTCTCTCTCTCTCTCTCTCTCTCTCTCTCTCTCTCTCTCTCTCTCTCTCTCAGTAAACATGTTCAGAAGTGAAAGTTGAACTTAGACGAACAAACAGATTAGGAAGAGCCAGTTCTTTGGCAAGCTTGAATAAATTCTGCGGAGAACTTGGATCAAGATGATTGATAATCAGATGAAAGTTTGAATACTGTCAGTGCTTATCTTAACCTTAGTTTGTATACTCATGAAGGTGAGTCAGGTGAGTGAGGTGAGTCAGGTGAGTAAGGTAAGCGAGGTGAGTCAGGTGAGTGAGATGAGTAAGATGAGTCAGGTGGGTGAGGTGAGCCAGGTGAGTAAGGTGAGTCAGGTAAGGTGAGCGAGGTGAGTGAGGTGAGTCAGGCGAGTAAGGTGAGCGAGGTGAGTCAGGTGAGTCAGGTGAGTGACATGAGTAAGGTGAGTCAGGTGAGTAAGGTGAGCGAGGTGAGTGAAGTGAGTAAAGTAATCATAGCTCAGGTAATTAGCTTATATATATATATATATATATATATATATATATATATATATATATATATATATATATATATATATATATATATGTCGTGCCGAATAGGCAAAACTTGCGATCTTGGCTTAAATGGCAACGCTCATCTTGCCATATAGGACAAGTGAAAATTTGTGTATGCAATAATTTCGCCAAAATCATTCTGAACCTAACGAAAAAAATATATTTCACTGTGTTTGTTTAGTATTAAATTATTGTAAACAAATCTTAAATATATTTAGTTGGGTTAGGCTAAAATAAATTGTTCTTGTTATAATAAGGTTAGGTAAGTTTTCTAAGATTCTTTTGGTGCAAAATTATAAATTTTACATTAACATTAATGAAAAAAAATATATCTTTAAACGTATAAGAGGAAATTTTAGAAAGGACTTAATTTTAAATGAGTTCTTGCTAATTGACCAGTTTTACATATTCGGCACGACATATATATATATATATATATATATATATATATATATATATATATATATATAAATAGGATGGGGTCCACCTCTGGTGTAAATTGTGGGACCCATAGCCTCGGAGAAGTGGATAAAAAGGCTTCAAGGAAGAATATTTGGATTTCTTCCTGAAGCCATTTGAATATTCCACTTCCCCTACCACCCCATCTTATATCATATATATATATATATATATATATATATATATATATATATATGTATTTAGGAAGTCATGAGACTCATTAGATTGTGAGAATAATTGCAATGGTAGTTGTGGTAGTGGTGGTAGTTGTGGTAGTGGTGGTAGTTGTGGTAGTGGTGGTAGTTGTGGTAGTGCTGGTAGTTGTGGCAGTGCTGGTAGTTGTGGTAGTGGTGGTAGTTGTGGTAGTGGTGGTAGTTGTGGTAGTGCTGGTAGTTGTGGCAGTGCTGGTAGTTGTGGTAGTGCTGGTAGTTATGGTAGTGCTGGTAGTTGTGGTAGTGCTGGTAGTTGTGGTAGTGCTGGTAGTTGTGGTAATGCTGGTAGTGCCAAACTTGGCAGTCACTTTAAAACTATTTCCGTGGGTGGTGGTGGGAGCACTGGCCGGGTGGAGCACAACGCCCGCACGCCCACGCCCTCCCGTACACGCCAACGCCCTCATGTGCACGCCCACGCCCTCCAGTGCACGCTAACACCCTCCCGTGCACGCCCACACCCTGTGAGCTCCCACACCCTCATACAAGCCCACACCCTCTCATACACGCCCACACCCTCTCATACACGCCCACACCCTCTCATACACGCCCACACCCTCTCATACACGCCCACACCCTCTCATACACGCCCACACCCTCTCATAAATGCCCACACCCTCTCATACACACCCACACCCTCTCATACACATCCACACCCTCTCATACACGCCCACACCCTCTCATAAAGGCCCACACCCTCTCATACACGCCCACACCCTCTCATACACCCTCTCATAAAGGCCCACACCCTCATACACGCCCACACCCTCTCATACACGCCCACACCCTCTCATACACGCCCACACCCTCTCATACACGCCCACACCCTCTCATACACGCCCACACCCTCTCATACTCGCCCACACCCTCTCATACACACCCACACCCTCTCATACTCGCCCACACCCTCTCATACACACCCACACCCTCTCATACACGCCCACACCCTCTCATACACGCCCACACCCTCTCATACACGCCCACACCCTCTCATACACGCCCACACCCTCTCATACATGCCCACACCCTCTCATACACGCCCACACCCTCTCATACACGCCCACACCCTCTCATACACGCCCACACCCTCTCATACACGCCCACACCCTCTCATACACGCCCACACCCTCTCATACACGCCACACCCTCTCATACACGTCCACACCCTCTCATACACGCCCACACCCTCTCATACACGCCCACACTCTCTCATACACGCCCACACCCTCTCATACACGTCCACACCCTTTCATACACGCCCACACCCTCTCATACACGCCCACACTCTCTCATACACGCCCACACCCTCTCATACACGCCCACACCCTCTCATACACACCCACACCCTCTCATACACGCCCACACCCTCTCATACACACCCACACCCTCTCATACACGCCCACACTCTTTCATGCACGCCCACACCCTCTCATACACGCCCACACCCTCTCATACACGCCCACACCCTCTCATACACGCCCACACCCTCTCTTACACGCCCACACCCTCTCATACACGCCCACACCCTCTCATACACGCCCACACCCTCTCATACACGCCCACACCCTCTCATACACGCCCACGCTCTCTCATACACGCCCACACCCTCTCATACACGCCCACACCCTCTCATACACGCCCACACCCTCTCATACACGCCCACACCCTCTCATACACGCCCACACCCTCTCATACACGCCCACACCCTCTCATACACGCCCACACCCTCTCATACACGCCCACACCCTCTCATACACGCCCACACTCTCTCATACACGCCCACACCCTCTCATACACGCCCACACCCTCTCATACACGCCCACCACACCCTCTCATACACGCCCACACCTGGAGAAAAATTCATTACACGCCAGTTTGTTTTTGAATGTTTGGTATTAAAAGGAAGGTGTGGGTGTAGAGGCGTGGGTGTTAAGGCGTGGGTGTTGAGACGTGGGTTAAGGGGCGTGGAAGCTATATGGGGGCTACAGTAGGTCCTCACCACCCATATATTCATCAAAATAGGTCCCACTACATCATCTTACCACGCCCACACACGCCCATGACGCAGGTACGGAACGTGGGTGACTTAACAGGAGAGAAATAGCCCACGCCCACGCCCACGCCATAAGAATGGTTGATTAGTTAACTGGGTTTCAACTCTGGAGAGCGAAACGTTGCCACAATAAATGTTGCATTAGTTGCACTTGTGTCCTTTTACTTTATATATATATATATATATATATATATATATATATATATATATATATATATATATATATATATATATATATATATATATATATATATATATATATATATATATATATATATATATATATATATATATATATATATATATATATATATATATATATAATATATATATATATATATATATATATATATATATATATATATATATATATATATATATATATATATATATATATATATGTTGTGTCGAATAGGTAAAACTGGTCAATTAGCAAGAACTTATTTAAAATTAAGTCCTTTCTAAAATGTTTTCTTATACGTTTAAAGATATATTTTTTCAATTATGCTAATGTAAAAAATTTAATAATTTTGTACCAAAAGAACATTAGAAAACTTACCTAACCTTATTATAACAAGCGCAATATAATTTAGCCTAATCCATCTAAATATATTTTAGATAAGTTTACAATAATTTAATAATAAACAAACACAATGAAATATATTTTTTTTGATAGGTTCAGAATGATTTTTGCGAAATTATTGCATACACAAATTTTCGCTTGTCTTATTCGGTAAGAAGAGCGTTGCTATTTAAGCCAAAATTGTACGTTTTTACCTATTCGGCATAACATATATACACGAATTCCTTCTGATGAGGACATTAGAGCACTCCAGGAAGATTTGAATAGACTGATGCAGTGGTCGGAGAAGTGGCAGATGCAGTTTAATATAGACAAATGCAAAGTTCTAAATGTTGGACAGGACAATAACCATGCCACATATAAACTAAATAATGTAGATCTTAATATTACTGATTGTGCAAAGGATTTGGGAGTTCTGGTTAGCAGTAATCTAAAACCAAGACAACAGTGCATAAGTGTTCGCAATAAAGCGAATAGAATCCTTTGCTTTATATCAAGAAGCATAAATAATAGGAGTCCTCAGGTTGTTCTTCAGCTCTATATATCCTTGGTTAGGCCTCATCTAGATTATGCTGCTCAGTTTTGGTCACCGTATTACAGAATGGATATAAATGCTCTGGAAAACGTACAGAGGAGAATGACAAAGTTGATCCCATGTATCAGAAATCTTCCCTATGAGGATAGACTGAGGGCCCTGAATCTGCACTCTCTAGAAAGACGTAGAATTAGGGGGGATATGATTGAGGTGTATAAATGGAAGACAGTAATAAATAAAGGGGATGTAAATAACGTGCTGAAAATATCTAGCCTAGACAGGACTCGCAGCAATGGTTTTAAGTTGGAAAAATTCAGATTCAGGAAGGATATAGGAAAGCACTGGTTTGGTAATAGAGTTGTGGATGAGTGGAACAAACTCCCGAGTACAGTTATAGAGGCTAAAACGTTGTGTAGTTTCAAAAACAGGTTAGATAAATACATGAGTGGGTGTGGGTGGGTGTGAGTTGGACCTGACTAGCTTGTGCTACTAGGTCAGTTGCTGTGTTCCTTCCTTAAGTGAATGTGACCTGACCCGACTAGGTTGGGGCATTGGCTTGAGCCGGTAGGAGACTTGGACCTGCCTCGCATGGGCCAGTAGGCCTGCTGCAGTGTTCCTTCTTTCTTATGTTCTTATGTATATACAAGGATGGTAAATATCTCACCAGGCTGGTATCGACGACAGTACCTGGTTCACCAGGCTGCTACCAGCGGCAGTGACTGGTTTACCAGGCTGGTATCAGCGACAGCCCCTGGTTCACCAGGCTGGTACCAGCCACAGTACCGGGCTCACCAGGCTGGTACCAGCCACAGTACCTGGCTCACCAGGCTGGTACCAGCTACTGTACCTGGTTCACCAGGCTGGTACCAGCCACAGTACCTGGCTCACCAGGCTGGTACCAGCTACAGTGCCTGGTGTACCAGGCTGGTACCAGCCACAGTACCTGGCTCACCAGGCTGGTACCAGCCAGCTACAGTACCTGGTGTACCAGGCTGGTACCAGCCACAGTACCTGGCTCACCAGGCTGGTACCAGCTACAGTGCCTGGTGTACCAGGCTGGTACCAGCCACAGTACCTGGCTCACCAGGCTGGTACCAGCTACAGTACCTGGCTCACCAGGCTAGTACCGGTACCAGCCAGCTACAGTACCTGGCTCACCAGGCTGGTACCAGCTACAGTACCTGGTGTACCAGGCTGGTACCAGCCAGCTACAGTACCTGGCTCACCAGGCTGGTACCAGCTACAGTACCTGGTGTACCAGGCTGGTACCAGCCAGCTACAGTACCTGGCTCACCAGGCTGGTACCAGCCACAGTACCTGGCTCACCAGGCTGGTACCAGCTACAGTACCTGGTGTACCAGGCTGGTACCAGCTACAGTACCTGGTGTACCAGGCTGGTACCAGCTACAGTACCTGGTGTACCAGGCTGGTACCAGCCAGCTACAGTACCTGGCTCACCAGGCTGGTACCAGCCACAGTACCTGGCTCACCAGGCTGGTACCAGCTACAGTGCCTGGTGTACCAGGCTGGTACCAGCCACAGTACCTGGTTCATAAGCCATGTTTGTGCCTGGATCATTCAGCATTAGAAAGTTTACGGGACGAAGGAAAACGGCTTGTGAGTAAGATCTGCTAGCCAGCCAACTGGGCTGTAGCTGAGGTAGATTCTCACCTCACGTAGCTGACCTCAGAGCTGCTAACCCCCCCCCTCCTAACCACGACACGTGAGGTCATCCTCCACACATCTAGTACACAGGGTAGCCAGGAGCATGACCCTCAACACTCACTTCGAGGGCGAGGTTATATATACCAGGTGGAGAAAGACCTTTAAGGAGAGACACTGGTACTCGTGACTAAATACGCTGGTGTTTCAGGGTATCAAGACAGTACCACAACTTCAATCGTCGGTATATTTATATATGCGCCCTCTTACGTCCTTCTTGGTCTGCCACAGGGACGGTGAGGCGCCCAGAAGGCCCTGCTGGAGGAGCAGATGGAGGGAAATTACTATGCATCAGAGGCCTCTTGAGGCAGAAAGTGTAGTGGGTTAAGCAAGTCTCGTAGCCCTGGCCTCCAGCCACCACCTGCCGACACTATGTCACCACTACCACCTGGCAGTGTCACCACCACCACCTGAGAGTGTTGACGCCTGATGGTGTCACCACCATCACTTGACAGTGTCACCATCTACCAGCGTCACCACAATTACCAATAACTGAACAGTAAAGTAAGACATAACACAGATGTCCTTGTTCTTCCTTTCATTTGGAAGCCTTCTTGGCGTGTGTAAGTTCTGAGTCCTCGACACCTGCTGTTGTTGTGACACCTGTATCCTCATACCTGCTGCTGTGAATATATATATATATATATATATATATATATATATATATATATATATATATATATATATATATATATATATATATATATATATATATATATATATATATATTGCAGAATCGCAGACAGGCGATCTTAACAATGTCGAACGAGCCACATAGGGCTACAAATATTTAGCTTTTGGTCTTTCAGGCTGTTGCGTCGTCAGGAGCTATGTAGTGTTGCAAGACAGCAACAGATAGGAGGGGAAATTCTCTGAGGCAAGGAAGAAGACATCTAGAGATAAAGATTTCTATCTCTATGTGGCTTGTTCTGCATGTACCATGAACATAGCTGTGTCTGTATCTAAGAACACTGAAAGAGTGACATCATCATCATCATAGCTCTGCTACTGTAACAACAAACACTGAAGATGGTACACGTGAGATTCTCCTATACCACAGTTGTAGAGACACAGCATAACTCTGCACTTATCCTTCAGTTTCAAACTGTGTCGTCGAGTCCTGTACCATCGCTCTCCCTCGTCACGACTGTTGACTCTGGTCTCCCTGGCTGGTGGAAAGGCTAGGTAAGCTTTATCAGGAATCAGGAAAAGTGAAAACAGTAATTATTTATGAAGTTAGAACAATTTTTCCTAGCCGTTGTATTCAACATTGCAAGTTTTTCCACGTTACATTGATTAAAATATTAGTCTACCTGTTATCTGTTACTCAGTCCACTTGTTAACACTCCAGGAAGCTCTTCCTCAGAGAGTTCGTAACCTCGTCCTTCCCTGAACGTCGAACACCAGACAATAAAACTTACTTGTTCCTCCTTTGTATCCTTCGTGTATACTTATGTATATCTTGGAGTTCGTCAGTAACCTGAAGAAAGGAATATCAATGAGATTCTTAACATCGACAATAAGGCTCCAGTTTTTTATTCAACGACCGATGGTGAAATAACTGATATGGTGGTGAATGAAGGTGATCCTGATGATAATACTGACGATGACATTGTTAACTATTTGTCTTCCAATACGACGTCCATTGTCACTATAGTCACTCGGATCATTGTCTTCATTGTTTCTATTAATTTTCGGCTCAGCATTACATTCTGATCGTCACATCGTCTACACTAGCAGTCCATTTGTCTTATTATAACTGTCTTTAGTCCGGACATTTATATAGTAAGTGCCTTTAATTTACAAACACCCTGGGTGTCAGTAGGTATCCCTGGGTGTCCCTAGGTGTCCTTGGGTGTCTCTGGCTGTCCTTGGGTACCTCAGTAATGAAACCGCTGTCCTGGCAGCATTTTCTTGCTTGAATATTAATATATTTTATTGACAACCGTCACTAACAACTAAAATCTTGTAGAGTTACTATGCATGGCGTCACTAAACGTGACATTACCGTTGTTATGTACTTAAAGACCCGTGAGTCATTATATAAATAATGGCTTCTAACTTATTTACATTTCAAAACAACGCCATCATGGAGACTGTCATCTTGACCCTTGGACGAGGCGGTTGTGTCTTTCAGTGGGTTTGCAGCCATGTGGCGGTAGTTTGTTGCACAGAACACCGCAAGCATAGTTCTGCATCTGTAACTACAAACACTGCAGACGACACACCACAAGCATAGTTCTGCATCTGTAACTACAAACACTGCAGACGACACACTACAAGCATAGTTCTGCTTCTGTAACTACAAACACTGCAGACGACACATCACAAGCATAGTTCTGCTTCTGAAACTACAAACACTGCAGACGACACACTACAAGCATAGTTCTGCTTCTGTAACTACAAACACTGCAGACGACACACCACAAGCATAGTTCTGCTTCTGTAACTACAAACACTGCAGACGACACACTACAAGCATAGTTCTGCTTCTGTAACTACAAACACTGCAGACGACACACCACAAGCATAGTTCTGCTTCTGTAACTACAAACACTGCAGAAGACACACCACAAGCATAGTTCTGCTTCTGTAACTACAAACACTGCAGACGACACACCGCAAGCATAGCTCTGCTTCTGTAACGACAAACACTGCAGACGACACACCACAAGCATAGTTCTGCATCTGTAACTACAAACACTGCAGACGACACACCACAAGCATAACTCTGCTTCTGTAACGACAAACACTGCAGACGACACACCACAAGCATAATTCTGCATCTGTAACTACAAACACTGCAGACGACACACCACAAGCATAACTCTGCTTCTGTAACTACAAACACTGCAGACGACACACCACAAGCATGGTTCTGCTCGTGTAACGACAAACTCCAGAGACAGTACTTGCGCTACCGTCCACAGGATGAGGCGCACAATAAACTAGCCACCTTGAAGGTAAAATCTGAATCTTTAGTCTCTTTGACGTGTGACGAAGGGTGCAGAAGGCGCCTTCAACTTACGTCTTAGTTGAAAGTATGAGTTGGCCAAGCTTGCCCCTTACTCCAAAAACTTATACTTTCTAGTAAGTACCTTTGACTTGTGTTAAAATATTCTTGGTATGCTGGATCTTCCAACACCATAATATGTCCAATAAATCCTCCAGGATATATTCACTAACTGACCATTAAAATGTCTTCTAAGAAGTCACATTCTGATCACTACATTGTCCATAATGTGGTTAATAACTAGTCCATATATATGGCCAGTACTGGTACACGCCATGGCCACTAGTAACACCACAACGTGGCCACTGTGAGAGCTACATCCTGGTCACTAAGAGGGCCACATCCTGGCCACTAAGAGGGCCACATCATGGCCACTCAGTACCACAGAATGGTGCCACACGTCAATGGGCACGCCTAATATGTGTGTTGACCTAGATCTTATAAATAATTCTGTGAGGTGCAGTAGAGCCCAGGATGAGGTTGTCTTCTCATAGTTCCAATATTCTCACTGGTCTTACCGTTTACACCTGTTTCTTGATCTTACTCTTCTGTTTGATTTCTCCCTGTTCGTTTACACCTGTTTGCCTCTGTTTCTCTTGCTGTTCTGTTAGATTTCTCCCTGTTGGCTTACACCTGTTTACCTTTGTTTCTCTTGCTGTTGTTTCTCTCTTTTGACACCTGTTTGCTCCTGTTTATCTTACTGTTGGTTCCTGTTCGTCCCGTTTATGTTGCCTGAGACACTTAGTGTAAATTAAAACTTACATACAGATGAATCTGAAGTGACGGATTTAAAATGGGCTATGTATTTCGCTCTCTGAGGTCCTCTTCAGTGGACATGCTGAAGAAAGTTGCTGTTAGAGGTCAAACTCTCTTTGTCTCCACGTGAGTTTTGCGTTACATATTCCTATGTATATGAAGTCCACACTGTTTCTACACTGTCCCACACTATCCTGCACTGTCCCACACTGTCCTGCACTGTCTTACACTGTCCCACATCCATACCTATAGGCCTATATCTTTTGGTAACAGAGGCGTGATGGATATACTTAAAACCCTCTTGAGTATACGCTAAAGTATACTGTTGTATATGTATGTTCATAAAGAAGGTTATACAAGAATATATCTGTGTGGTGCTAAGAGAAATCATACACGGGGAAGGTATGATCAGTATATCATACACGGGGAAGGTATGATCAGTATATCATACACGGGGAAGGTATGATCTGTATATCATACACGGGGAAGGTATGAGCAGTATATCATACACGGGGAAGGTATGATCAGTATATCATACACGGGGAAGGTATGATCAGTATATCATACACGGGGAAGGTATGATCAGTATATCATACACGGGGAAGGTATGATCAGTATATCATACACGGGGAAGGTATGATCAGTATATCATACACGGGGAAGGCATGATCAGTATATCATACACGGGGAAGGTATGATCAGTATATCATACACGGGGAAGGTATGATCAGTATATCATACACGGGGAAGGTATGATCAGTATATCATACACGGGGAAGGTATGATCAGTATATCATACACGGGGAAGGTATGATCTGTATATCATACACGGGGAAGGTATGATCTGTATATCATACACGGGGAAGGTATGATCAGTATATCATACACGGGGAAGGTATGATCTGTATATCATACACGGGGAAGGTATGATCTGTATATCATACACGGGGAAGGTATGATCTGTATATCATACACGGGGAAGGTATGATCAGTATATCATACACGGGGAAGGTATGATCTGTATATCATACACGGGGAAGGTATGATCAGTATATCATACACGGGGAAGGTATGATCTGTATATCATACACGGGGAAGGTATAATCTGTATATCATACACGGGGAAGGTATAATCTGTATATCATACACGGGGAAGGTATAATCTGTATATCATACACGGGGAAGGTATAATCTGTATATCATACACGGGGAAGGTATAATCTGTATATCATACACGGGGAAGGTATAATCTGTATATCATACACGGGGAAGGTATAATCTGTATATCATACACGGGGAAGGTATAATCTGTATATCATACACGGGGAAGGTATAATCTGTATATCATACACGGGGAAGGTATAATCTGTATATCATACACGGGGAAGGTATAATCTGTATATCATACACGGGGAAGGTATAATCTGTATATCATACACGGGGAAGGTATAATCTGTATATCATACACGGGGAAGGTATGATCTGTATATCATACACGGGGAAGGTATAATCTGTATATCATACACGGGGAAGGTATAATCTGTATATCATACACGGGGAAGGTATAATCTGTATATCATACACGGGGAAGGTATAATCTGTATATCATACACGGGGAAGGTATAATCTGTATATCATACACGGGGAAGGTATAATCTGTATATCATACACGGGGAAGGTATAATCTGTATATCATACACGGGGAAGGTATAATCTGTATATCATACACGGGGAAGGTATAATCTGTATATCATACGTTCCAAGTTAGGCAATATTGCCATTCTATGGTTGTCTTAACATATGATGATTTGTATTGTATTTTAAGGTCATCTAAGGTCATATAAGGCCATCTAAGGTCATATAAGGTCATCTAAGGTCACCTTTCAATCCAGAACATTGATGAAGTTATCCAGTATCACCTGCTGTACCCTCACTGATACAGGCCTGTAAGCATCACCCGTATCAGTGATGCTGTACCATCACTGATACAGATGGTCCAGCATCACCTGCTGTACCGCCAGCTCTGAGGTACAGAGGTGGTCCTTGACCTGGTCCACACATTGTTTTTCCTGCCCCACACAGTGTGAATCACCACTCTCCAGTTGAGGAGCTGCTGTGTCCTCAGTAAGTGTCCACGTGTCTTCTGTCAACATCTGCTTATGTGCCTTTTACCATCATCTGCAAATGTGTCTTCTACCAGCTTAAAAAATAAATTTGACGTTTGTCGTGTGTCCTGCTATGTATTCTGTAATGTGTCCTGCCTTGTGTCCTGTCATGTGTCCTGTCATGTGTCCTGTCATGTATCCTACCATGTGACCTGCCTGGTACAGAGGCACATTTTTCACATCACCTCTCGCTTCTGACTCTAGTGTCAGGGAGTGACGCAACATAACAGGGAGTGACGCAACATAACAGGGGGTGACGCAACATAACAGGGAGTGACGCAACATAACAGGGGGTGACGCAACATAACAGGGAGTGACGCAGCATAACAGAGAGTGACGCAACATAACAAGGAGTGACGCAACATAACAGGGAGTGACGCAACATAATAGGGAATGACGCAGCATAACAGGGAGTGACGCAACATAACAGGGAGTGACGCAGCATAACAGGGAGTGACGCAACATAACAGGGAGTGACGCAACATAACAGGGAGTGACGCAGCATAACAGGGAGCGACGCAACATAACAGGGAGTGACGCAACATAACAAGGAGTGACGCAACATAACAGGGAGTGACGCAGCATAACAGGGAGTGACGCAACATAACAGGGAGTGACGCAACATAACAGGGAGTGACGCAGCATAACAGGGAGTGACGCGACATAACAGGGATTGACGCAGCATAACAGGGAGTGACGCAACATAACAGGGAGTGACGCAACATAACAGGGGGTGACGCAACATAACAGGGAGTGACGCAGCATAACAGAGAGTGACGCAACATAACAAGGAGTGACGCAACATAACAGGGAGTGACGCAACATAATAGGGAATGACGCAGCATAACAGGGAGTGACGCAACATAACAGGGAGTGACGCAGCATAACAGGGAGTGACGCAACATAACAGGGAGTGACGCAACATAACAGGGAGTGACGCAGCATAACAGGGAGCGACGCAACATAACAGGGAGTGACGCAACATAACAAGGAGTGACGCAACATAACAGGGAGTGACGCAGCATAACAGGGAGTGACGCAACATAACAGGGAGTGACGCAACATAACAGGGAGTGACGCAGCATAACAGGGAGTGACGCGACATAACAGGGATTGACGCAGCATAACAGGGAGTGACGCAACATAACAGGGAGTGACGCAACATAACAGGGAGTGACGCAACATAACAGGGAGTGACGCAGCATAACAGGGAGTGACGCAACATAACAGGGAGTGACGCAACATAACAGGGAGTGACGCAACATAACAGGGGGTGACGCAGCATAACAGGGAGTGACGCAACATAACAGGGGGTGACGCAACATAACAGGGGGTGACGCAGCATAACAGGGAGTGACGCAGCATAACAGGGAGTGACGCAACATAACAGGGGGTGACGCAACATAACAGGGAGTGACGCAACATAACAGGGAGTGACGCAACATAACAGGGAGTGACGCAGCATAACAGGGAGTGACGCAGCATAACAGGGAGTGACGCAACATAACAGGGATTGACGCAACATAACAGGGAGTGAAGCAACACTGGATGTCATATTGACAGAAAGTGAGGAGCAGATATCAGCATTAATTAATTCAACAAACACTGTATATACGAAGCAGATATGGTGACCAAATAGTATAGTGTTGTCAGGTATATGCCAGAATAAACCTGGTTTATGTGGGTGTAGGTGTTCCAGAGAGAGAGCTAGAGTGAGGGAAGAGAGAGAGAGGGTGGCACTGTGCCAGAGTATGGGAAAACCCAGCTTTAATACATCTCTCTCTTTCTCTCTCTCTCTCTCTCTCTCTCTCTCTCTCTCTCTCTCTCTCTCTCTCTCTCTCTCTCTCTCTCTCTCTCTCTCTCTCTCTCTCTCTCTCTCTCTTTCTCTGTGGACATGATGCAAGACCTTTTAAAGAAATGGTTGCTGGAGTTCAACCTCCAATATTTATGAGGACAAGAACGTCAGCTGTGAATAAAGGAGACCAGAATAACACAGGTGACAGGGCAAAAACATCATAACATCGAAAGAACACATGAAGAACACGAGAACATTAACACAAAATATTTCAGAGAGGGGACACAGCAACAAGGGGTCACAACTGGAAGTTGAAGACTCAGACGACTCACAGGGATGTTAGGAAGTATCTCTTCAGTCATAGAGTTGTCCGGAAGTGGAACAATCTGGAGAGTGGTGTAGTGGAGGCAGGATCAATATACATAACTTTAAGATGAGGTATGATAAAGCTCATGGAGCAGGGAGAGGGTGAGCTGGAATTTATATGTAGGCTTTCCACGTCAATATGAGCTCTTGGATCAACAATGAGAATGGCAGTGGATTCTAACCTCAACCTTCAGACAGACAGAAAGACATCTGTCTGTCTGTCTGCCTGTCAGCCTGAAGGCACAGGAGCCCCAGGGAAATTCAGGTCATAGTTGACTATAAATTTAGAAGCATTTTTGGACAGTGTGTGTGTGTGTGTACTTACCTATTTGTGGTTGCAGGGGTCGAGACTCAGCTCCTGGCCCCGCCTCTTCACTGACCGCTTCTGGGTTCTCTCTCTCCCTGCTCCATGAGCTATATCGTACCTCGTCTTAAAACTGTGTATGGTTCCTGCCTCCACTACATCACTTGCCAAACTATTCCACTTCCTGACTACTCTGTGGCTGAAGAAATACTTCCTAACATCCCTTTGACTCATCTGAGTCTTCGACTTCCAATTGTGACCTCTTGTGTCTGTGTCCCACCTCTAGAGCATCCTGTCTCTGTCCACTGTGTATTCCACTCAGTATTTTGTATGTCGTTTTCATGTCTCCCTAGCCCTCCTGTCCTCCAGTGTCGTCAGGCCGATTTCCCTTAACTTTTCTTCGTAGGACATTTCCCTTAGCTCTTGAACTAGTCTTGTTGCAAACCTTTGTACTTTCTCTAAGTTCTTGACGTGCTTGAAGTGGTTGTGTGCGTACTCACCTATTTGTACTCACCTATTTGTGGTTGCAGGGGTCGATTCATAGCTTCTGGCCCCGCCTCTTCGCTGATTTCTACTAGGTCCTCTCTCTCCCTGCCCCATGAGCTTTATCATACCTCTCCTTAAAACTATGTATGGTTCCCGCCTCCACTACGTCACTTTCTAGGCTGTTCCACGGTCTGACTACTCTATGATTGAAGAAATACTTCCTAACATCCCTTTGATTCATCTGAGTCTTCAACTTCCAATTGTGACCTCTTGTGCCTGTGTCCCATCTCTGGAACATCCCGTCTTTGTCCACCTTGTTTATTCCGCGCAGTATTTTATATGTCGTTATCATGTCTCCCCTGATCCTCCTGTCCTCCAGTGTCGTCAGGCCGATTTCCCTCAACCTTTCTTCGTAGGACAATCCCCGTAGCTCTGGGACTAGCCCTGTTGCAAACCTTTGCACTTTCTCTAATTTCTTGACGTGCTTGACTAGGTGAGGATTCCAAACTGGTGCTGCATACTCCAGTATGGACCTGACGTAAATGGTATACAGAGTCTTGAACGAATCCTTACTGAGGTATCGGAACGCTATCCGTAGGTTTGCCAGGCGCCCGTATGCTGCAGCAGTTATCTGATTGATGTGCGCCTCAGGAGATATGCTCGGTGTTATACTCACCCCCAGATCTTTTTCCTTGAGTGAGGTTTGCAGTCTTTGGCCATCTAAACTGTATTGTGTCTGCGGTCTTCTTTGCCCTTCCCCAATCTTCATGACCTTGCATTTGGCAGTGTTAAACTCAAGGAGCCAGTTGCTGGACCAGGCTTGTAGCCTGTCCAGGTCTCTTTGTAGTCCTGCCTGATCCTCATCCGATTTGATTCTTCTCATTAACTTCACATCATCTGCAAACAAGGACACTTCTGAGTCTATCCCTTCCGTTATGTCGTTCACATATACCAAGAACAGCACAGGTCCTAGGACTGACCCCTGTGGAACCCCGCTTGTCACAAGCACCCACTCTGACACCTCGTCACGTACCATGACTCGCTGTTGCCTCCCTGTCAGGTATTCTCTGATCCATTGCAGTGCCTTTCCTGTTATGTATGCCTGATCCTCTAGCTTTTGCAGTAACCTCTTGTGAGGAACTGTGTCGAAGGCCTTCTTGCAGTCCAAAAAAATGCAGTCGATCCACCCCTCTCTCTCTTGTCTTACTTCTGTCACCTTGTCATAAAACTCTAGTAGGTTTGTGACACAGGATTTTCCTTCCCTGAAACCGTGCTGGTTGTCAATTATACACTTGTTTCTTTCCAGGTGCTCCACCACTCTCCTCCTGATGATCTTCTCCATGACCTTGCATACAATACACGTTAGTGATACAAGTCTGTAGATTAGTGCCTCATGTCTGTCTCCCTTTTTAAAACTTGGGACTACATTTGCCATCTTCCATACCTCAGGGAGTTGCCCAGTTTCAAATGATGTGTTGAAGATCTTTGTTAATGGCACACACAATATCTCGGCTCACTCTTTAAGGACCCATGGAGAGATGTTGTCTGGTCCCACCGCCTTTGAGGTGTCAAGTTCGCATAGCAGCTTCTTCACTTCCTCCTTGGTTATATGTACCTCATCCAGCACTTGCTGGTGTACCCCCCTGTTCTGATTTCCTGGAGTCCTACTGGTTTCCACTGTAAATACTTCTTTAAATATCGTGTTGAGCTCCTGACATACCTCTCGGTCGTTTCTTGTGAATTCCCCATCACCCATCCTCAGTCTGATGACCTGGTCCTTGACTGTTGTTTTCCTCCTGATGTGGCTGTACAACAGCTTCGGGTCAGTCTTGACTTTCGATGCTGTCATTTTCATATTGCCTCTGAGCCTCCCTTCTTATCTGTGCATATTCGTTTCTGGCTCTTCGGCTAATCTCTTTATTTTCCTGAGTTCTCTGTCTTCTGTACCTTTTCCATTCTCTAGTACACCTAGTTTTTGCCTCCCTACACCTTTGGGTGAACCAAGGACTCGTTCTGTTCTTCCCATTATTTCTGTTTCCCTTGGGAACAAACTTCTCCTCTGCCTCCTTGCATTTTGTTGCCACATAGTTTTCCTGTCAGTTCCCTCTCCCACTGAATGTTTTGAAGGAAGTTCCTCATGCCTGAGTAGTTCCCCCTTTTGTAGTTTGGTTTTTCCCACCCTATTCCTGCTACTCTCTCCACTTGGAGCTCAACTATGTAGTCGAAGCACAGAACCACATGATCACTAGCTCCCAGGGGTCTTTCATACAAGATATCCTCGATGTCTGAACTACTCAAGGTGAATACAAGGTCCAGTCTTGCTGGTTCATCTTCTCCTCTCTCTCTGGTAGTGTCTCTAACATGTTGATGCATGAGGTTTTCCAGTACTACATCCATCATCTTGGCTCTCCATGTTTCGGGACCCCCATGGGGCTCCAGGTTTTCCCAGTCAATCTCCTTGTGATTGAAATCACCCATAACTAGCAACTTTGCTCCCCCCATGTGTGCTCTCCTGGTCACCTCGGCTAGTGTGTCGACCATGGCTCTGTTGCTCTCATCGTATTCTTCTCTTGGTCTCCTGCAGTTCTGTGGTGGGTTGTACATTACTGCAATTATCACCTTATGTCCCTCAGACTGGATTGTTCCTACTAAGTATTCCCTTTCACCCGTGCCATCCATTCCTTCCATTTTCTCAAAACCCCACTGGTTTTTAATGAGCAGTGCAACTCCTCCTCCCCCTCTCCTCCCTCTGTCTTACCTGAGGATTTGATATCCGGGTGGAAAGATTGAATCTTTTATTATTCTGGTGAGTTTTGTTTCTGTGAGTGCTATTATCTCTGGGGATGTCTCCTTGATTCTTTCGTGCCACTCCTCATACTTATTTGTTATTCCATCTGCATTTGTATACCACACCTTCAACTTCTTTTCTAAGACTGTGGTCTGGGAGGTGTATTGGGGTTGGGGAAGTGGGAGACCTGATAAGGAACTATGGGTGGTTGCTGTGGGGGTGGAGTTTGTAATGTAGTGGGTGGGGGCATTGGATGTGGCATGGGTGTTTTGGTTTAGAGTGTTTGGCGCACTGGGGTTGACCTGGTTGGGAGGCTTCTATAGGAAGCTGTGAGGGAGGTTGTATATGATCTTCTTCCTGTGTCTGGGATCTCCTGTCTGTCTTCTCCATCCCCTCTCTTTCCTCCTTTCGCCTTTGTACCATCTTTCTTAGTTGCTGCCTTTCTTCTTGTGTTCTGTCGCGGTCGAGATACACCTTCCTGTATGCTGGCATGTCCCTTAATCGTGCTTTCTCCTGCAGTATCCTGTTCCGAGTCGATTCTGCCTTGAAGGTCACTTTCACTGGTCGGGTTCTTTTTTTTACAAACCCCCCTATTCTCCGAAAATTTTCCAGCTGGGCCATGTCGTCTTCTCCTATAACTTTCATGATGCTTTCAATTGCTTTTTTTCCCCTTGTTTTCTTGCTTCATATGTGTGTGTGTGTGTGTGTGTGTATGTGTGTGTGTGTGTGTGTGTGTGTGTGTGTGTGTGTGTGTGTGTGTGTGTGTGTGTGTGTGTGTGTGTGTTGTGGGTGTGTGGGGGTGTGTGTGTCGTGGGTGTGTGGGTGTGCGTGTGTGTTGTGGGTGTGTGGGTGTGTGTGTGTTGTGGGTGTGTGGGTGTGTGTGTGTGTGTGTTGTGGGCGTGTGGGGGTGTGTGTCGTGGGTGTGTGGGTGTGTGTGTGTGTGTTGTGGGCGTGTGGGGGTGTGTGTGTTGTGGGTGTGTGGGGGTGTGTGTGTTGTGGGTGTGTGGGTGTGTGTGTGTGTGTGTTGTGGGCGTGTGGGGGTGTGTGTGTCGTGGGTGTGTTTGTGTGTGTGTGTGTGTTGTGGGCGTGTGGGGGTGTGTGTGTTGTGGGTGTGTGGGGGTGTGTGTGTTGTGGGTGTGTGGGGGTGTGTGTGTTGTGGGTGTGTGGGGGTGTGTGTGTTGTGGGTGTGTGGGGGTGTGCTTTCTTAATGGTGACGATAACGTCACCTGAGCACACACACACAAAAGTGACAATGCTTTATTTACAGCGAGCAAAGTCAGGGTATATTTCCAGAATAGTTTGTAGTATGCCACTGTGTGAGACTCTGAACTGCATCACCACTGTGGATAAAATACCCAGACATATCTTGAACATTTCTGAGTGAGTTGTCTCTAAATTCATTAATTTTATCGCACTCCAGTACATAATGACGCAGGGTGTGACGCACTCCAGTACATAATGACGCAGGGTGTGACGCACTCCAGTACATAATGACGCAGGGTGTGACAATAGTCCATCAGACAAAGTTTACATTTCGTTTGGTCTACATCTGGTGGTGGTGATTTAACCTGCCAAAGATACTTGTAACCCAGCCGGAGCCGGGCGGTAGTGACATCCAAGAGTCGGCTTATCTTGTTGGATGTATTATAGAGTCTGGGCCCCTCCGGAATTAGGGGCCCTGTAGCTTAAGATTCATTAGTTTCACAGTAAGTCCGTCCCTGAGTACAAATATACTGGGTACGCAGAGTTGTACGAGGTATAGCAGGGGGAATAATACTTAACTAACAGAATCCAAAGAGACAACTCATCCCTCGTAAGCTCACATAGGTAACTAATTATATATGTTAGTTCCTATCTAACATTCACCTTGGTTTTTTTCATAATTCTTGCCTAATTTTTGCTAGTTTCTTGTTACTTTTCTTCCAGTTCTTAGCTAGTGTTTTTTTTTCTCTCGGCTTGATTGATGTAGTGTGGGGGTAGTGGGTTAATAGTGTGGTAGTAGTATAGTGGGGTGGTGGAAGTGCGGTAGTGTGGTGGTAGTGGTAGTGGTAGTGTGGTGGTGGTAGTGTGGTGGTAGTGGTAGTGTGGTGGTGGTAGTGTGGTGGTAGTGGTAGTGTGGTGGTGGTAGTGTGGTGGTAGTGGTAGTGTGGTGGTGGTAGTGTGGTGGTAGTGGATGTAAGCAGAGGATGGAGCAGAGTATTCCTGGCTTGGTGTAGCAGTCCCACCGGCTTCCTCCCCGAAGTGTACACTCGCACACACAGCCAAGTATAGCTCACTATTTCTCCTCTCGCACACACATACACACACACACATACACACACACACACACACACACACACACACACACACACACACACACACACACACACACACACACACACACACACACACACACACACACACACACACACACATTTCTAAGATACAGGAAGAGAATGCGCAGAGGACCAGTGCAAAAGTTTAGGGTAGCCTGGATTTCATCAGAAACATATAATGGGAAATTTGGCATCTAGAAATATAAAAAAATATGGTTAGAGACTACCTGGGAGAATTTCCCCAGGCAAAACGTAAAATAAACAACAAGGATGCGAGCAAATGATGAACCAGCACGGATAGATGTTGTATTCAACCTCAGTGAATCTAGCTTAGGAGAGAACTAACTACTTACATTAGACAGACTTGTGTGAGGTTAGAAATGTCTACTAGAGAGGTAAATACTTCAGAGTGATGGTATAAAAAGAAGTATTTATTTGTTTTCACAAACAAATACGACTGAAAGAAATTACTAGAAATAAATGACGTAAAGAGGGCAAGAAGAGAGAGAGAGAGAGAGTAGGTGAGGGGAAGAAGTAATCAGTTCTAAGGTGCTCGTGATAACGTAAAGATAACATTCATAAGCACGTGATCACAGGATAACAAGTTATCTCAGTAAGGTACTCATGGTCAAACATTTCTGGTAATAAATATACAGAAGTGTCTTTTTTTTCTATTCAAGATTGATGGACTGACCACATCGACTCAAGGTTGAGGGACTGATTACCTCATTCTCCTCCTGTTCTTCAAGATTCTCCTTTGTATGGACTGATGAAGCCACTGTGTGGCGAAACGTTTCCTCAATAAAGATACCCAAGAGTTGCACATGTGTCTAATTTATCAACATGTCGGTTCTCTGAACCATTCATCTACAAACGTATGAGTAAGTCTCCGTACACTTGTTGTCCCCTTTCACCTAGCAGAAAACAGGTACCTTGGTGTTAACAGGTACCTTGGAGTTAACCAACTGATCCTGGGGGATGAGATGCTAGTTTACCATAACTAGGATCTCACCCTCCCCAGGATATGCTGAAGGGCGAGAGGCTAGCATATCATAGCTAGCATTGGACCCGGAAATGATCCAAGGTAGAATATCAAGTATAAAAGTTCTTAGTCTGCAAATTCAAGGATGTGACAAGAACAAATTCTCCGTGTTTTCCAGACTATGATTGGGAGGAGGTAGGCCAGATGGCGGAGTGTGGGATCCCTCGCAGCTCTGACGGTGCTCCACATTCTACAAGACTGCTCACACTTGGCACACAACAGTCTTCCTCTTGCTCGTTTCTTATCTCAGGTTAGTAACCTCAGGAAAATTCCAGTCAGTCGTTTTTGTTGAAATATATTAAATTCTGTCATGTAATTCTTCTTCTTCTTGATTCCCTGGCACTCTCCCAGTCCGGGTCTTTTCCAGATTGTGACCCGGCCTTGGCTCCCTGTCCTGGGAGTGTCTGAGACCTATATCTGCTGTGGGAGGAGGTACAAGTACCTCCTCATCTTCTGGGACCAACTATCCCCAGGCCTAGCCCCATTCTCTACCCTCACGGGGCTCATAGGGAGAAGCTAGTCCTCTGGTCTGCCATCTTCCCCATCCCAGGGGGGCTCGTGGGAAGAGCATATATATGTAAATATTTACTCATTTTCTAAGGCATAAGGGTTACACTACAGATTATCATTATTATTATCATATTGAAAGACACACGGAGTGGTTGTGAGAAGTCCAAAAGTTATTTTACAGCTCTATACATCACTAGTGAGGCCTCATTTAGATTATGCTGCTCAGTTTTGGTCCCCTTACTACAGGATGGACATAGACTCATTAGAGAACATACAGAGAAGAATGACTAAAATGATTTACTGTGTAAGGAACCTCCCGTATGAAGATAGACTTAAAGCCTTAAATCTCCACTCTCTGGAGAGGCGTAGAATGAGGGGAGATATCATTGAAGTGTATAAGTGGATGACGGGCATAAACAAGGGAGACATTAATAAAGTACTGAGGGTGTCGAACCAGGTAAGAACCAGGAATAATGGATTTAAGTTGGATAAATTTAGATTTAGAAAGGACATAGGTAAATACTGGTTTTCTAACAGAGTTGTAGATGCGTGGAACAGTCTTCCCAGTGGGGTGATAGAGGCTAGGACCTTGGGTAGCTTTAAGAAAAGACTGGACAAATATATGAGTGGGAGGGGCTGGGTTTGATTGGTGTCATGGGGTACGGGAGTTATTTCTTGAGTAGCTTTAGGTAGATGTCGTTTTGAGGAAATGGTATGGTGATACCGACAAGATGTGGAAAAAGACACTTATGTACAGTTCAGGACATTTATTAAAGGAAACGTTTCGCCACGAGTGGCTTCTTCAGTCCTAATACAGAGAAAACTAAGAAAACGCACGTATATATAGTGGCAGGAGTCAGGTGAGGTGATGCGTGGGTAGAGGTGGTAGTAGTAGTAGTAGTAGTAGTAGTAGTAGTAGTAGTAGTAGTAATGGAACTAAGGAGGTGAGGCAAGAGAGGGACCTGCTGGCATCAAGTAACACCAGTTCCCAGGATGGGTAATATCCTCTTGCTTAGTAATTTTGAAATACTGTAACTACCGGATTTTTGCCCCTCACAGTCTAGCAGGAGTTTTGGCGAAATATTTGTCAAAGCTCCTGGGTACAATCAGTCAGGCTCATCTAAAGCATTCGGGTGACCTCCTTAACCGTATCAGGGATCTCGACATGAGTGATAAGAAGCTTGCAAGTTTTGACGTGACTGCCTTATTCACCAATGTCCCAGTTGATCAAGCCATTGATCTTCTTCGCAGGGTGATTAAAGATGATACAGAGTTACCTGTACCCCGCCAAGATTTTGTGAGCCTTGTCGAACTTTGTGTTCGTTATAACTGTTTTAGGTTCGAGGACAAGAAGTACAAACAACTCTTCGGACTAGCCATGGGATCCCCCCTTAGTGCAGTTCTTGCCAATTTATATATGGAGGACCTGGAATCAAGAAGGATCCTCAGTAACATCCCTCGTTCAGTTACTTGGATGCGGTACGTAGATGATATTTTGGTCATTGTACCCAAAAATCTTGACGTACAGGGCATCCTCAACACCATCAACACTCTGGAACCTACTATTAAATTTACTCTAGAGGAGGAGAAGGACAACCAGTTACCTTTTCTCGACGTTCTCTTATGCACAGGGGAAAATAAACTTTCTTTTAAAGTCTACCGGAAGCCTACCTACAAGAATGATCTTCTACATTTCTTCTCTCACCATGACACAAGAACTAAAAGAGGGGTAGTTATTGGCTTCTTTCTGAGAGCCTACAGAATTTCCAGTCCGCAGTTCCTCGAAGAAGAATGTACATACATCACCAACTCTTTTAGTTCACTACACTTTCCCCTACACTTCATACGTGACTGCAGGAAACGTGCAACACGTATCCTCAGCAAGACCAACACCTATCAAATTGAAGAAAAGCCTCCAAGGTACATCGTTTTACCGGTCAGCAACGTTGCCACTAATGTTTCAAAAATGTTTGACAGAAAACTGGCTAAAATATCTACCAGCTCGTCAACTACTATTAGGAACCTGATACAAAAACCCAAGCATGATTCTGGCACAAGTGCAGGAATCTACACTATACCATGTGGGGGGTATGACAAAGTATATGTAGGGGAAACAGCCAGAACTCTGGACATTAGAATAGCAGAACACAAAAATGCTTGCAGAAATGATGACCGCAAAAACGCATGTGTTCAACATAGAGACGATGTTGGACACCTCATGAAATTCAATGAAGCTAAACTAGTTATTAAAGAAGACGACTTAAGACGGAGAAAATGCATTGAAGCTGCACTAATTTCTGTCAGTAACACTATAAAGCAAAAATCCGGTAGTTACAGTATTTCAAAATTACTAAGCAAGAGGATATTACCCATCCTGGGAACTGGTGTTACTTGATGCCAGCAGGTCCCTCTCTTGCCTCACCTCCTTAGTTCCATTACTACTACTACTACGACTACTACCACCTCCCCCCACGCGTCACCTCACCTGACTCCTGCCACTATATATATAAATGTTTTCTTAGTTTTCTCTGTATTAGGACTGAAGAAGCCACTCGTGGCGAAACGTTTCCTTTAATAAATGTCCTGAACTGTACATAAGTGTCTTTTTCCACAGATGTCGTTTTGATAAGGACCTGCCTCGTATGGGCCAGTAGGCCTTCTGCAGTGTTCCTACATTCTTATGTTCTTAAACCCGTACGGGTCATACACTAACATAAATACCAGTTTGAGCTGTATGAGGTGATTAATTCCAGGGAGAATGTCGACGTACCGAGACGTGAAGTTATTTCCTCTGCAACTGTCAGCCACGAGGCTCACACATGTGTATAGTTGTAGTAGTTGTCGTAGTGGTTGCTGTAGTGGTAGTAGTAGTAGTAGTAGTAGAAGTGGTTGTGGCGGTATTTGTGATAGTGGTTGTGGTAGTAGTGATGGTGGTAGCAGTAGTAGTAACTAACAGTTACAGCAGTGACACTACATGGTTGAACCGGAGTCCAGCGATAAATACAATATTGAAGATTGAGACACTTATGCAGCATATGGGAATCTTTATTCAGGAAACGTTTCGCCACACAGTGGCTTCACCAGTCCAATACAAAGAGGAAGGCGTAAGGAGAGGAGGAGTTTGAGGTAATCAGTCCCTCAGCCTGGAGTCGATGTGTTCAGTCCATCAATCTTGTAGAATGTATAATTCGTACATTCTACAAGATTGATGGACTGAACACATCGACTCCAGACTGAGGGACTGACCACCTCAAAACTTTAAGGGTGATGGACTGATTACATCGTCTTCAAGTCTCTTCTGCTTCTATCAACTTTTCTGTACTTGACTGAAGAAGCCTACTGTGTAGGCGAAACATTTCGAAATAAAGATACCTAACTGTTGCATATGTGTCTTACCTAACAACGATAAATACAATATTTCTACCTAACATTTCCGAATTCCTGCAACATTGCATAAGGAAATGGGAACTTTTAAGGCAATTCATATACAGGAAATGACGCGAGATGAGTGTTGTTGAGACGCGACTTATCACCTCAGTGTCTGGCATAATAATATTATATTTAATTAGTAGGAACTGATCTTTGAGAAAGACAAAATACGTTTTTTTTTTTAATACATTGGCCGTCTCTCACCGAGGTGGGATGACCCGTATAAAGAGAAACACATTCACCATCACTCGTTCAATAGCTGTCTTGCCAGAAACTGAATAACTTATTTTAACCTAAGTTAACATAAAGCTTTACCTGGTAAAACCCAGAGTATTTCAATTGGAAATTTTCCACTTTTAAATGCCACTTTTCCAAAATCTCATGTCCTCCAGGACCAAATTAAACATTTCTTGATACAGCAAGAGAAAAAAAACTGGCAAAAATTCCTGTTTTTTTCGAGTTTGTGTTCTGAGATAAGATTTTTTTTCCTTGATTTTATCAGTACTGAAGCAACGAGTGTTGACTGACTCATCAGACACATTTTCCTGTGTTTTAGCTCGTCCTGAACCATGGTAAAGGGTGTGGAAATTATTAAGATTAAGATGGACAAATATCAGTGGAATATTCGTGGAAAATTATTAGAGCTGACGTCCTGTGGATTATTTAATACACGTGGAAGCTCTGTAGTGTAGCCGGACACTGTGGTCTTCCCACAGTGTAACTATCATGCAGTACCTGCAGGAGTTCCCACAGTGTAACTATCATGCAGTACCTGCCGGAGTTCACACAGTGTAACTATCATGCAGTACCTGCCGGAGTTCCCACAGTGTAACTATCATGCAGTACCTGCCGGAGTTCCCACAGTGTAACTATCATGAAGTACCTGCCGGAGTTCCCACAGTGTAACTATCATGCAGTACCTGCCGGAGTTCACACAGTGTAACTATCATGCAGTACCTGCCGGAGTTCCCACAGTGTAACTATCATGAAGTACCTGCCGGAGTTCCCACAGTGTAACTATCATGCAGTACCTGCCGGAGTTCCCACAGTGTAACTATCATGCAGTACCTGCCGGAGTTCACACAGTGTAACTATCATGCAGTACCTGCCGGAGTTCCCACAGTGTAACTATCATGAAGTACCTGCCGGAGTTCCCACAGTGTAACTATCATGAAGTACCTGCCGGAGTTCACACAGTGTAACTACTGTATCGAATACGTTAGTCACACACTGCGGGTGTTCCCATAATGTAACTACTGTACAAGATAGGGTAGCCGCACAAAGGGTGTACTCATTTAAGCAATTGGAAGCGCACGTGATTCAGATCATCATGCAGAGTGTGAGACTGTTGTAAACTACAGTCACACCGTGGAAAGGCCCATAGTGTAAGACTATTGTATGTGATCATTACACTGTGGGAAGAACAGCTGTTTCGCTACGACACTCCATCACATAGGATGCAATGTAAAGACAAACTAAAGAATTGTGTCTCAGTCTGGACTAAGACATCATTAAGAAAGGACGAACACTGCAGCAGGCCTACTGGCCTATACTAGGCAAGTACTGGCATACACTAGGCAGGTACTGGCCTATACTAGGCAGGTACTGGCCTACATTAGGTAGGTACTGGCCTACACTAGGTAGGTACTGGCCTACACTAGGCACGTACTGGCCTACACTAGGCAGGTACTGGCCTACACTAGGCAGGTACTGACCTACACTACGTAGGTACTGGCCTACACTAGGCAGGTACTGGCCTACACTAGATAGGTAATGGCTTACACTAGGCAGGTACTGGCCTACACTAGGCAGGTACTGGCCTACACTAGGTAGGTACTGGCCTACACTAGGCAGGTACTGGCCTACACTAGGTAGATACTGGCCTACACTAGGCAGGTACTGGCCTACACTAGGTAGGTACTTACCTACACTAGGCAGGCACTGGCCTACACTAGGCAGGAAGATGTGGGTGAAGTGACATTATTCCACCAGAAGTAGCGGCCATAATGATGCCCATCTCTCGCCTCAACACTTGTGTCATTGAGAAAGGGTAGGTGACTTGACCCTGGTGAAGGGCTCTTGATCCGAGGAATTGAAGCTGCTCTTTCTCTTCCTGATTACTGACTTTCTTCACTAAGGTATTTGAGGAGGTAGATCATAGTAATGAATATGATATTGTATATATGGACTTCAGTAAGGCTTTTGATAGAGTTCCACATCAGAGACTATTGAGGAAACTTAAACCACATGGAATAGGAGGAGAAATTTTTTCCTGGATAGAGGCATGGTTGACAGATAGGCAGCAGAGAGTTTGCATAAATGTGGAGAAATCAGAGTGGGGAAGCGTCACAAGTGGTGTTCCACAGGGGTCAGTGTTGGGCCCCCTGCTGTTCACAATCTACATAAACGACATAGATGAGGGCATAAAGAGCGACATCGGCAAGTTTGCCGATGACACCAAAATAGGCCGTCGAATTCTTTCTGACGAGGACATTAGATCACTCCAGGAAGATTTGAATAGACTGATGCAGTGGTCGGAGAAGTGGCAGATGCAGTTTAATATAGACAAATGCAAAGTTCTGAATGTTGGACAGGACAATAACAGTGCCACATATAAACTAAATAATGTAGATCTTAATATTATGGATTGTGCAAAGGATTTGGGAGTTCTGGTTAGCAGTAATCTAAAACCAAGACAACAGTGCATAAGTGTTCGCAATAAAGCGAATAGAATCCTTTGCTTTATATCAAGAAGCATAAATAATAGGAGTCCTCAGGTTGTTCTTCAGCTCTATATATCCTTGGTTAGGCCTCATTTAGATTATGCTGCTCAGTTCTGGTCACCGTATTACAGAATGGATATAAATGCTCTGGAAAACGTACAGAGGAGAATGACAAAGTTGATCCCATGTATCAGAAATCTTCCCTATGAGGATAGACTGAAGCCCTGAATCTGCACTCTCTAGAAAGGCGTAGAATTAGCGGGGATATGATTGAGGTTTATAAATGGAAGACAGTAATAAATAAAGGGGATGTAAATAGCATACTAAAAAAATATCTAGCCAAGACAGGACTCGCAGCAATGGTTTTGAGTTGGAAAAGTTCAGATTCAGGAAGGATATAGGAAAGCACTGGTTTGGTAATAGAGTTGTGGATGTGCTCCTTAAGTGAATGTGACCTAACCTAACTAAGTTGGGGCATTGACTTAAGTCGGCAGGAGACATGGACCTGCCTCGCATGGGCCAGTAGGTCTGTTGCAGTGTTCCTCCTTTCTTATGTTCTTATTACCTCACCATCCCCCATGTGTTGTATGACCCCTACGGATTCGGCGTTCCCTTGCGAATAATAATAATAATAATAATAATAATAATAATAATAATAATAATAATAATAATAATAATAATAATAATAATAATAATAATAATAATAATGACAGGTTTTACAGAAGGAAGACTATGGTTTTTTACATATATTTTACGAGCGTTGGTACCTCAACATTTACATTTATAATAAATTAATTAAGGCGAGTATATTTTATTAAGTATTGAAAAACATCAATATAAGGTGAAGCAGGAGCCAGCAGCGAGTGGCTGCCCGCCTTGTGGTATAATACCTGTCTTCTGGGGCAGGTGAGGGACGCTCAGAACATTACATGATTCAATGAAGCTTAGTGATAGCGGAGATAATGAAATTAATAGGCTATTATCTCTTCTCACATCCGGTTTATAAGACTACCCGGGTAGACTTGCTTCCTTTCCGTTCTGCTTACATAGCCTGCCTGTTGTGACCGCCTCCTGTTGAGCAGTGTACACAGACTCTACACATTGCAAATGGTGTCAACAGGGAGAAGATGGTGGGGAAGGAAGCAACTGTGTCGTCTAGGACAGAGAACAGCGAGTCAAACAGGATGTTTGTAGCGAGTGGTTATAATGTGCGGTGTATTGGTTGTGTTTGTCAATGTCTTGATTATGACGGGTTCTCTCTCTCTCTCTCTCTCTTTCTCTCTCTCTCTCTCTCTCTCTCTCTCTCTCCCTCTCTCTCTCTCCATATCACCTGATATCACCTGGGTCATGACAACAGTTATCACGTGAGTGATAGTGTCACTAGTCACCATCACTAGCAAAGATAACCAATCATGACTGCTGAATATGATAGTGAAAATGAGCCTGACTGTAAGTGAAAGTGAATTCTCTCTTTCTCTCTCTTCAGAACATGACTGGCAACAATATCTATGTCACCTGTTGTTGTCATAACTGAGAGGTAACCATGGAAACTGAACGTGATGATGCCAGTGATGAAAGCTGAACGTTTTAATGGGAAGAAAGTGGTAGATAATGTGGTGATGATGCTGTGGCTGCGGCTTAAATAGGATAATGGTGAAAATGAATGAGGCAGGCCGAGAAAATGACTCGGGGGGGGGGGGAATGAGGGTTGAAATGAGCATATAAACAAGTAATGGAAATGACTAGGCCTAAATAATTAAGATCAAGAAAATGACTGTAACGAGGACAGTGACACATCGTGAATATGATGGCAAAGAATATGACGTCGTGAATATGATGACAAAGAATATGACGTCGTGAATATGACAACGATTTTTAAGAGGAAGATTAGCTGAGTTATGAAGAGGTGTTTGTTAGGGTGTTTGTTCCAAGGAACTAGAGCTTCCCCGATCCCCCTTTTCCTCGAATCAGACCTCACGCACTCCTCATTACCCTTACGGGTTAAGCTCTTCCCCGGGAATGTATACTCCGAGAAGTGAAAATAATGTAACAGTTGAGATGATATTTTGGTCCGTCTTGGACCATTATCATGGCCCGTCCAGAAAAAAATGGTCCAGGGTGGACCGAAACATCGTCTAAGGTTCCCCTTTCAAGCTGTGAGTTGTAAACATGTTAAAATAATCGTAATTAACTAAGTGGCTTGGTATATTAACGTATTTTATCAGCAGTGAACGGATGTGTAGGTGAGTCACTGGTCTGGTCAGGGCGAGATACAGACTTTATCGTTATCAGTGTTTGTTATCTTATAGACTGACAGCTGGGCAAGTCTATCTGGCAGGGAGCACAAGTATTGTGGAGGCTACCAGCACAAATAACATAGTTTCCCACCCTTAGGCCTTTCTCTTACACACTCACATTCTCTCTCTCTTTCTCTTTCTCTCTTTCTCTTTTTTACACAAGGTTTTACAGGGTTAGGCTAGAGATTCTTAACTTTAATTATAAGCTATGAGCTGTTAACTACATCAGCTCTCTCTCTCTCTCTCTCTCTCTCTCTCTCTCTCTCTCCCCTACGAAGAAAGGTCACTGATAATCTTGACCTTGCACTTTCCTCCCAGTGTTTTCCTTGATCTTATTCAGCCTAACATCAACTTCGACTAGTTATCGTTTACTGACCAACTTTACAGAGAGGAAATTCTGCTGGCTCTAAGCTCACCTATTTTGACAGCCCCGCCCACTGTACGTGGAGCACCAGTGTTCCATGTCTGACACACAGAACACGGATGAAGAACACCTATACTTGTGTGAAACACACAGACACAGAACATTTATGAAACTCAAATCATCCACCGTGACAGTCCTCAACAGTGAAGGGAATAATTTGATTACGAAAGGGATAAACAATCCATCAATCAGTCCATCAATCTTGAAAAGATTGATGGATTATGTCGACTCAAGGCTGAGGGACTGATTACGTCAAACTCCTCTTGTTTTCTACCATTCTGCTTTGTATGGACTAATGAAGTCACTGTGTGGCGAAACGTTTCCTCAATAAAGATACCCAAGTGTTGCACGTGTCTAATTTATCAACTTGTGGGTTCTCCGAACCATTTATCTACCCAGAAGAATGTGCTGAAAATCTGACCTGATTGCCACCCCTGACACTGTCTTCCACAACCTCGGCTTTTTTAAGTAAATCTCTGGCACATTACTTCCTCCACCAGAATTGGAATCACAGAAACTCGTCTTCACGTCACTGATTCTCATATGTATCCGCTTCCAGTTCCTCCATCGTCTGTTAACTTGACTAAGTTCTGGAGGAACGAGACGCCGCTAATTAGCAAAAGTCTCATAATGTTTCTGTGTCTCATGTCTATCCCGAAGTTATTCCCCAGGTAATAGTAACTTCAGCTGTGCTGGAAGGAAACCTCTACAGTCGCAGTTCCAGCCGAACATAGAGTGGAATACTTGACAATGTCTGCCAACAAGAATCTTCCAGCTCAGGCCGACACGTTCCAGTACTTCATGTAACACATCCTGTGCGATGGAGTACAGGGTAAGAATAAACTTTACTCAGGATGTTTATAATGCATGTTACAGACCGTAGCATGCATGCAATGGTTGTGTGAGCACAGAGGTGCTGGAGCCACAACAGCACCACATTGTATACATTAAACACACAATTTCCCACAGAAGTTAGTGTGTCTGCTGTGTAGCTGTTGTTCCCACCATGTGTTATATAGAATAATCTAATATATGCTACAGTTACCACAGTGTAATTATCATATAAAACAGTGTAGTAATACCTGCAGCACCACAAATACTACCACCACAACTACTACCACCACGACTACCACCACCACAACTACTACCACCACGACTACCACCACCACAACTACCACCATCACAACTACTACCACCACAACTACCACTACCACAACTACCACCATCACAACTACTACCACCACGACTACCACCACCACAACTACTACCACCACGACTACCACCACCACAACTACTACCACCACAACTACTACCACCACGACTACCAC
>NC_091352.1:2450777-2455777 GCF_038502225.1 Cherax quadricarinatus | reverse complement strand
CTCACCCTTCACCATGAGCTTTATCGTACCTCTTCTTAAAGCTTTGTATGGATCCTGCCTCCACTACATCACTCTTCATATTGTTCCACTTCCTGACAAATCTGTGACTGAAGGAATACTTCCTAACATCCCTTTGACTCATCTGAGTCTTCAACTTCCAGTTGTGACCCCTTGTTGATGTGTCACAACTCTGGAACATCCTGTCTCTGTCCTTCTTGTGTGTGTGTGTGTGTGTGTGTGTCATACAGTAACCTCTGGATAAAAGATATATCTCACTAGTATCATACAGTAACCCCTGGATCCAAGATATACCTCACTAGGATCATACAGTAACCTCTGGATAAAAGTTATACCTCACTAGTATCATACAGTAACCCCTGGAAACAAGATATACCTCACTAGTATCATACAGTGAACCCTGGATCCAAGATATACCTCACTAGTATCATACAGTGACCTCTGGATAAAAGATATACCTCACTAGTATCATACAGTGACCCCTGGATACAAGATATACCTCACTAGTATCATACAGTGACCTCTGGATAAAAGATATACCTCACTAGTATGATACAGTGACCCTTGGATACAAGATATACCTAACTAGTATCATACAGTAAGTCCTGGATCCAAGATATACCTCGCTAGTATCATACAGTGACCCCTGGATACAAGATATACCTCACTAGTATCATACAGTGACCCCTGGATACAAGATATACCTCACTAGTATCATACAGTGACCCCTGGATACAAGATATACCTCACTAGTATCATACAGTGACCCCTGGATACAAGATATACCTCACTAGTATCGTACAGTGATCCCTGGATACAAGATATACCTCACTAGTATCATACAGTAACCCCTGGATACAAGATATACCTCACTAGTATCATACAGTGATTCCTGGATACAAGATATACCTCACTAGTATCATACAGTAACCCCTGGATACAAGATATACCTCACTAGTATCGTACAGTGACCCCTGGATACAAGATATACCTCACTAGTATCATACAGTGACCCCTGGATACAAGATATACCTCACTAGTATCATACAGTGACCCCTGGATACAAGATATACCTCACTAGTATCATACAGTGACCCCTGGATACAAGATATACCTCACTAGTATCATACAGTGACCCCTGGATCCAAGATATACCTCACTAGTATCGTACAGTGACCTTTGGATACAAGATATACCTCACTACTATCATACAGTGACTCCTGGATACAAGATATACCTCACTAGCATCATACAGTGACCCCTGGATACAAGATATACCTCACTAGTATCATACAATGACCCCTGGATACAAGATATACCTCACTAGTATCATACAGTGACCCCTGGATACAAGATATACCTAACTAGTATCATACAATAACCCCTGGATACAAGATATACCTCACTAGTATCATACAATAACCCCTGGATACAAGATATACCTCACTAGCATCATACAGTGACCCCTGAATACAAGATATACCTGACTAGTATCATACAGTGACCCCTGGATACAAGATATACCTCACTAGTATCATACAGTGACCCCTGGATACAAGATATACCTCACTGGTATCATACAGTGACCCCTGGATACAAGATATACCTCACTAGTATCATACAGTGACCCCTGGATACAAGATATACCTCACTAGTATCATACAGTGACCCCTGGATACAAGATATACCTCACTAGTATCATACAGTGACCCCTGGATACAAGATATACCTCACTAGTATCATACAGTGACCCCTGGATACAAGATATACCTCACTAGTATCATACAGTGACCCCTGGATACAAGATATACCTCACTAGTATCATACAGTGACCCCTGGATACAAGATATACCTCACTAGTATCATACAGTAACCCCTGGATACAAGATATACCTCACTAGTATCATACAGTGACCCCTGGATACAAGATATACCTCACTAGTATCATACAGTGACCCCTCGATACAAGATATACCTCACTAGTATCGTACAGTGATCCCTGGATACAAGATATACCTCACTAGTATCATACAGTGACCCCTGGATACAAGATATACCTCACTAGTATCATACAGTGACCCCTGGATACAAGATATACCTCACTAGTATCATACAGTGACCCCTGGATACAAGATATACCTCACTAGTATCATACAGTGACCCCTGGATACAAGATATACCTCACTAGTATCATACAGTGATCCCTGGATACAAGATATACCTCACTAGTATCATACAGTGACCCCTGGATACAAGATATACCTCACTAGTATCGTACAGTGATCCCTGGATACAAGATATACCTCACTAGTATCATACAGTAACCCCTGGATACAAGATATACCTCACTAGTATCATACAGTGATCCCTGGATACAAGATATACCTCACTAGTATCATACAGTAACCCCTGGATACAAGATATACCTCACTAGTATCGTACAGTGACCCCTGGATACAAGATATACCTCACTAGTATCATACAGTGACCCCTGGATACAAGATATACCTCACTAGTATCATACAGTGACCCCTGGATACAAGATATACCTCACTAGTATCATACAGTGACCCCTGGATACAAGATATACCTCACTAGTATCATACAGTGACCCCTGGATACAAGATATACCTCACTAGTATCATACAGTGATCCCTGGATACAAGATATACCTCACTAGTATCATACAGTGACCCCTGGATACAAGATATACCTCACTAGTATCATACAATGACCCCTGGATACAAGATATACCTCACTAGTATCATACAGTGACCCCTGGATACAAGATATACCTCACTAGTATCATACAGTGACCCCTGGATACAAGATATACCTCACTAGTATCATACAGTGATCCCTGGATACAAGATATACCTCACTAGTATCGTACAGTGATCCCTGGATACAAGATATACCTCACTAGTATCATACAGTAACCCCTGGATACAAGATATACCTCACTAGTATCATACAGTGATCCCTGGATACAAGATATACCTCACTAGTATCATACAGTAACCCCTGGATACAAGATATACCTCACTAGTATCGTACAGTGACCCCTGGATACAAGATATACCTCACTAGTATCATACAGTGACCCCTGGATACAAGATATACCTCACTAGTATCATACAGTGACCCCTGGATACAAGATATACCTCACTAGTATCATACAGTGACCCCTGGATACAAGATATACCTCACTAGTATCATACAGTGACCCCTGGATACAAGATATACCTCACTAGTATCATACAGTGATCCCTGGATACAAGATATACCTCACTAGTATCATACAGTGACCCCTGGATACAAGATATACCTCACTAGTATCATACAGTGACCCCTGGATACAAGATATACCTCACTAGTATGATACAGTGACCCCTGGATACAAGATATACCTCACTAGTATCATACAGTGACCCCTGGATACAAGATATACCTCACTAGTATCATACAGTGATCCCTGGATACAAGATATACCTCACTAGTATCGTACAGTGACCCCTGGATACAAGATATACCTCACTAGTATCATACAGTGACCCCTGGATACAAGATATACCTCACTAGTATCATACAGTGACCCCTGGATACAAGATATACCTCACTAGTATCATACAGTGACCCCTGGATACAAGATATACCTCACTAGTATCATTCAGTGACCCCTGGATACAAGATATACCTCACTAGTATCATACAGTGACCCCTGGATACAAGATATACCTCACTAGTATCATACAGTGATCCCTGGATACAAGATATACCTCACTAGTATCATACAGTGACCCCTGGATACAAGATATACCTCACTAGTATCATACAGTGACCCCTGGATACAAGATATACCTCACTAGTATCATACAGTGACCCCTGGATACAAGATATACCTCACTAGTATCATACAGTGACCCCTGGATACAAGATATACCTCACTAGTATCATACAGTGACCCCTGGATACAAGATATACCTCACTAGTATCATACAGTGACCCCTGGATACAAGATATACCTCACTAGTATCATACAGTGACCCCTGGATACAAGATATACCTCACTAGTATCATACAGTGACCCCTGGATACAAGATATACCTCACTAGTATCATACAGTGACCCCTGGATACAAGATATACCTCACTAGTATCATACAGTGACCCCTGGATACAAGATATACCTCACTAGTATCATACAGTGACCCCTGGATACAAGATATACCTCACTAGTATCATACAGTGACCCCTGGATACAAGATATACCTCACTAGTATCATACAGTGACCCCTGGATACAAGATATACCTCACTAGTATCATACAGTAACCCCTGGATACAAGATATACCTCACTAGTATCATACAGTGACCCCTGGATACAAGATATACCTCACTAGTATCATACAGTGACCCCTGGATACAAGATATACCTCACTAGTATCATACAGTGACCCCTGGATACAAGATATACCTCACTAGTATCATACAGTAACCCCTGGATACAAGATATACCTCACTAGTATCATACAGTAACCCCTGGATACAAGATATACCTCACTAGTATCATACAGTGTCCCCTGGATACAAGATATACCTCACTAGTATCATACAGTGTCCCCTGGATACAAGATATACCTCACTAGTATCATACAGTAACCCCTGGATACAAGATATACCTCACTAGTATCATACAGTGTCCCCTGGATACAAGATATACCTCACTAGTATCCAGCAGTGAGTGAAAACATCTATTTATTACCTTTAACGTGAACGCTAAATCCAAATTAGTGTGAAGGTAGACCAGGGAAGGAGCAGCAATGAGGAAGTGTGAGTGAGTGGGTGGCTGGAGGCAGTGGGTGGAGGCAGTGGGTGGCGGCAGTGGGTGGAGGCAGTGGGTGGCGGGCTTCTGTGGACTTGAAAAGTTATTTCTGAATTCAGCATCTTAACCCATTTGCTGTACAGCTAACTTGGTGGCGA
>NC_091352.1:2410777-2445777 GCF_038502225.1 Cherax quadricarinatus | reverse complement strand
GCTAGGAGGCTGCTAGGAGGCTGCTAGGAAGCTGCTAGGAGGCTGCTAGGAGGCTGCTAGGAGGCTGCTAGGAAGCTGCTAGGAGGCTGCTAGGAGGCTGCTAGGAGGCTGCTAGGAAGCTGCTAGGAGGCTGCTAGGAGGCTGCTAGGAGGCTGCTAGGAAGCTGCTAGGAGGCTGCTAGGAGGCTGCTAGGAGGCTGCTAGGAGGCTGCTAGGAGGCTGCTAGGAGGCTGCTAGGAGGCTGCTAGGAAGCTGCTAGGAGGCTGCTAGGAGGCTGCTAGGAAGCTGCTAGAAGGTTGCTAAGAGGCTGCTAGGAGGCTGCTAGGAGGCTGCTAGGAGGTTGATAGGAGGATGCTAGGAGGTTGCTAGGAGCTTGCTAGGAGGCTGCTAGGAGGCTGCTAGGAGGCTGCTAGGAGGTTGCTAGGAGGCTGCTAGGAGCCTGCTAGAAGACTGCTAGGAGGTTGCTAGGAGGCTGCTAGGAGGCTGCTAGGAGGTTGCTAGGAAGCTGCTAGGAGGTTGCTAGGAGGCTGCTAGGAGGCTGCTAGGAGGCTGCTAGGAGGTTGCTAAGAGGCTGCTAGGAGGCTGCTAGAAGACTGCTAGGAGGCTGCTAGGAGGCTGCTAGGAAGTTGCTAGGAGATTGGTGGCCCTATGAGGGTAGGAGCTGGGAAGGGGTGTGCTAGGAGCTAGGGAAGAGGTGCTAGGAGCTAGGTGCTAGAGGGGTCAAGAATTAGTCAGTAATTACTGTGCATGGAGACGACTACTTCCCTCCTCTCTCTCTCTCTCTCTCTCTCTCTCTCTCTCTCTCTCTCTCACAATTCTTAATCTCATCTTCCCTCCATGTATCGTCCCTTACTTCATTTACCCGTCTTCTACCCCTTCCCCTCATCTCCCCTCCCCCTCATCACCCCTCCCCGCAACCCCCACCAATGCTATATCAGGTGGTGACGTCTGGGTGTAAATTAGCATGGTCTGTGACACGATGGCTGGTAATATAGACTGGTGTGTGCTTTATATAGGAGAGAGACTGCTAGAGAAGGAAGGTATGGAGAGAGGGGGAAGGAAGGAATAATAGGAGGGAGAGAGAGTGGTAAGGTGGGTGATGAAGGAGAGAGAGAGAGAGAGAGAGAGAGAGAGAGAGAGAGAGAGAGAGAGAGAGAGAGAGAGAGAGAGAGAGAGAGAGAGAGAGGAGACTTTTGTCTCTAATCCAGCAAAAGATGGATGTCTGCGTAAATGGTTCAGAGAACCGACATGTCTATGTAATCAGTCGATCAATCTTTTCAAGATTGATCGACTGATTACATCGACTCAAGGTTGAGGGACTGACTACCTCAAACTCCTTCTGATTTTCATCATTCTTCGTATAGGACTGATGAAGCCGCTGTGTGGCGATACGACACCCAAGTGTTGTACATGTGTCTAATTGATTAAAAGTTGGAGACATCAACAGTGTGCTGCTGCCCTGGTCTATGTGATGGTTATACAGTGGGAACACAACGTTACACAGTGGGAACACAACGTTACACAGTGGAAACATAACGTTACACAGTGGGAACATAACGTTACACAGTGGGAACATAACGTTACACAGTGGAAACATAACGTTACACAGTGGAAACACAACGTTACACAGTGGGAACATAACGTTACACAGTGGGAACACAACGTTACACAGTGGGAACATAACGTTACACAGTGGGAACACAACGTTACACAGTGGGAACATAACGTTACACAGTGGGAACATAACGTTACACAGTGGAAACACAACGTTACACAGTGGGAACATAACGTTACACAGTGGGAACACAACGTTACACAGTGGAAACATAACGTTACACAGTGGGAACATAACGTTACACAGTGGGAACATAACGTTACACAGTGGGAACATAACGTTACACAGTGGGAACACAACGTTACACAGTGGAAACATAACGTTACACAGTGGAAACATAACGTTACACAGTGGGAACATAACGTTACACAGTGGAAACACAACGTTACACAGTGGGAACACAACGTTACACAGTGGGAACACAACGTTACACAGTGGAAACACAACGTTACACAGTGGAAACACAACGTTACACAGTGGGAAGACAACGTTACACAGTGGAAACACAACGTTACACAGTGGAAACACAACGTTACACAGTGGGAAGACAACGTTACACAGTGGAAACACAACGTTACACAGTGGGAACACAACGTTACACAGTGGGAACATAACGTTACACAGTGGGAACATAACGTTACACAGTGGGAACACAACGTTACACAGTGGGAACACAACCTTACACAGTGGAAACATAACGTTACACAGCGGGAACATAACGTTACACAGTGGGAACATAACGTTACACAGTGGAAACATAACGTTACACAGTGGAAACATAACGTTACACAGCGGGAACATAACGTTACACAGTGGGAACACAACCTTACACAGTGGGAACACAACGTTACACAGTGGAAACACAACGTTACACAGTGGGAACATAACGTTACACAGTGGGAACACAACGTTACACAGTGGGAACACAACGTTACACAGTGGGAACATAACGTTACACAGCGGGAACATAACGTTACACAGTGGAAACACAACCTTACACAGTGGGAACATAACGTTACACAGTGGGAACACAACGTTACACAGTGGAAACACAACGTTACACAGTGGGAACATAACGTTACACAGTGGAAACACAACGTTACACAGTGGGAACATAACGTTACACAGTGGGAACACAACGTTACACAGTGGAAACACAACCTTACACAGTGGGAACATAACGTTACACAGTGGAAACACAACGTTACACAGTGGGAAAATAACGTTACACAGTGGGAACACAACGTTACACAGTGGAAACACAACGTTACACAGTGGGAACACAACGTTACACAGTGGGAACATAACTTTACACAGTGGGAACATAACGTTACAGAGTGGAAACAACGTTACACAGTGGGAACACAACGTTACACAGTGGGAACATAACGTTACACAGTGGGAACATAACGTTACACAGTGGAAACATAACGTTACACAGTGGGAACATAACGTTACACAGTGGGAACATAACGTTACACAGTGGGAACACAACGTTACACAGTGGAAACACAACGTTACACAGTGGAAACACAACGTTACACAGTGGAAACACAACGTTACACAGTGGGAACACAACCTTACACAGTGGGAACATAACGTTACACAGCGGGAACATAACGTTACACAGTGGGAACACAACGTTACACAGTGGGAACACAACGTTACACAGTGGAAACACAACCTTACACAGTGGGAACATAACGTTACACAGTGGGAACATAACGTTACACAGTGGGAACATAACGTTACACAGTGGGAACACAACGTTACACAGTGGGAACATAACGTTACACAGTGGGAACACAACCTTACACAGTGGGAACATAACGTTACACAGTGGGAACACAACCTTACACAGTGGGAACATAACGTTACACAGTGGGAACATAACGTTACACAGTGGAAACACAACGTTACACAGTGGGAACACAACGTTACACAGTGGAAACACAACGTTACACAGTGGGAACACAACGTTACACAGTGGAAACACAACGTTACACAGTGGAAACACAACGTTACACAGTGGAAACACAACGTTACACAGTGGGAACATAACGTTACACAGTGGGAACACAACGTTACACAGTGGGAACATAACGTTACACAGTGGGAACACAACGTTACACAGTGGGAACATAACGTTACACAGTGGGAACACAACGTTACACAGTGGAAACACAACGTTACACAGTGGGAACATAACGTTACACAGTGGGAACACAACATTACACAGTGGGACCACAACGTTACACAGTGGGAACACAACGTTACACAATGGGAACACAACGTTACACAGTGGAAACACAACGTTACACAGTGGGAACATAACGTTACACAGTGGGAACACAACGTTACACAGTGGGAACATTGTTACACAGTGGGAACAACGTTACACAGTGGGAATAACGTTACACAGTGGGAACATAACGTTACACAGTGGGAACACAACGTTACACAGTGGGAACATCGTTACACAGTGGGAACAACGTAACACAGTGGGAACACAGCGTTACACAGTGGGAACAACGTTTCACAGTGGGAATAACGTTACACAGTGGGACCACGACGTTACACAGTGGGAACAATGTTACACAGTGGGAACAACGTTACACAGTGGAACAACGTTACACAGTGGGAACACAACGTTACACAGTGGGAACACCGTTACACAGTGGGAACAACGTTACACAGTGGGAACAACCTTACATAGTGGGAACACAACGTTACACAGTGGGAACAACGTTACACAGTGGGAACACAACGTTACACAGTGGGAACACCGTTACACAGTGGGAACAACGTTACACAGTGGGAACAACGTTACACAGTGGAAACACAACGTTACACAGTGGGAACACAACGTTACACAGTGGAAACACAACGTTACACAGTGGGAACATAACGTTACACAGTGGGAACACAACGTAACACAGTGGGAACATAACGTTACACAGTGGGAACACAACGTTACACAGTGGGAACACAACGTTACACAGTGGGAACAACGTTACACAGTGGGAACAACGTTACACAGTGGGAACAACGTTACACAGTGGGAACAACGTTACACAGTGGGAACAACGTTACACAGTGGGAACAACGTTACACAGTGGGAACAACGTTACACAGTGGGAACAACGTTACACAGTGGGAACAACGTTACACAGTGGGAACAACGTTACACAGTGGGAACAACGTTACACAGTGGAACAACGTTACACAGTGGGAACACAACGTTACACAGTGGGAACAACGTTACACAGTGGGAACAACGTTACACAGTGGGAACACAACATTACACAGTGGGAACAACGTTACACAGTGGGAACAACGTTACACAGTGGGAACAACGTTACAGAGTGGGAAAAACGTTACACAGTGGGAACACAACGTTACACAGTGGGAACACCGTTACACAGTGGGAACAACGTTACACAGTGGGAACAACGTTACACAGTGGGAACACAACGCTACACAGTGGGAACAACGTTAAACAGTGGGAACACAAAGTTACACAGTGGGAACACAACGTTACACAGTGGGAACAACGTTACACAGTGGGAGCAACGTTACACAGTGGGAACAACGTTACACAGTGGGAACAACGTTACACAGTGGGAACAACGTTACACAGTGGGAACACAACGTTACACAGTGGGAACAACGTTACACAGTGGGAACAACGTTACACAGTGGGAACAACGTTACACAGTGGGAACAACGTTACACAGTGGGAACAACGTTACACAGTGGGAACAACGTTACACAGTGGGAACAACGTTACACAGTGGGAACAACGTTACACAGTGGGAACAACGTTACACAGTGGGAACAACGTTACACAGTGGGAACAACGTTACACAGTGGGAACAACGTTACAGAATGGGAACAACGTTACACAGTGGGAACAACGTTACACAGTGGGAACAACGTTACACAGTGGGAACAACGTTACACAGTGGGAACAACGTTACACAGTGGGAACAACGTTACACAGTGGGAACAACGTTACACAGTGGGAACAACGTTACACAGTGGGAACAAAGTTGTTCTTCCCTGTCAGACCCATCACGCAGGATAATGCTAAGACAAGATGCTGAAATATGTCAGCCTGAGCTGGGAGACTTCAGTAGTGTCAGCCTGAGCTGGGAGACTTCAGTAGTGTCAGTCTGAGCTGGGAGACTTCAGTAGTGTCAGCCTGAGCTGGGAGACTTCATTAGTGCCAGCCTGAGCTGGGAGACTTCAGTAGTGTCAGTCTGAGCTGGGAGACTTCAGTAGTGTCAGCCTGAGCTAGGAGACTTCAGTAGTGTCAGTCTGAGCTGGGAGACTTCAGTAGTGTCAGCCTGAGCTGGGAGACTTCAGTAGTGTCAGTCTGAGCTGGGAGACTCTAGTAGTGTCAGCCTGAGCTGGGAGACTCTAGTAGTGTCAGTCTGAGCTGGGAGACTCCAGTAGTGTCAGTCTGAGCTGGGAGACTTCAGTAGTGTCAGCCTGAGCTGGGAGACTTCAGTAGTGTCAGCCTGAGCTGGGAGACTTCAGTAGTGTCAGTCTGAGCTATGAGACTTCAGTAGTGTCAGCCTGAGCTGGGAGACTTCAGTAGTGTCAGCCTGAGCTGGGAGACTTCAGTAGTGTCAGCCTGAGCTGGGAGACTTCAGTAGTGTCAGTCTGAGCTGGGAGACTTCAGTAGTGTCAGCCTGAGCTGGGAGACTTCAGTAGTGCCAGCCTGAGCTGGGAGACTTCAGTAGTGTCAGTCTGAGCTGGGAGACTTCAGTAGTGTCAGCCTGAGCTAGGAGACTTCAGTAGTGTCAGTCTGAGCTGGGAGACTTCAGTAGTGTCAGTCTGAGCTGGGAGACTTCAGTAGTGTCAGCCTGAGCTGGGAGACTTCAGTAGTGTCAGCCTGAGCTGGGAGACTTCAGTAGTGTCAGTCTGAGCTGGGAGACTCCAGTAGTGTCAGTCTGAGCTGGGAGACTTCAGTAGTGTCAGTCTGAGCTGGGAGACTTCAGTAGTGTGAGCCTGAGCCGGGCGACTTCAGTAGTGTCAGTCTGAGCTGGGAGACTTCAGTAGTGTCAGTCAGAGCTGAGAGACTTCAGTAGTGTCAGTCTGAGCTGGGAGACTTCAGTAGTGTCAGTCTGAGCTGGGAGACTTCAGTAGTGTCAGCCTGAGCTGGGAGACTTCAGTAGTGTGAGCCTGAGCTGAGAGACTTCAGTAGTGTCAGCCTGAGCTGGACGACTTCAGTAGTGTCAGCCTGAGCTGGGAGACTTCAGTAGTGTCAGCCTGAGCTGGGCGACTTCAGTAGTGTCAGCCTGAGCTGGGAGACTTCGGTAGTGTCAGCCTGAGCTGGGAGACTTCAGTAGTGTCAGCCTGAGCTGGGGGACTTCAGTAGTGTCAGCCTGAGCTGGGAGACTTCAGTAGTGTCAGTCTGAGCTATGAGACTTCAGTAGTGTCAGCCTGAGCTGGGAGACTTCAGTAGTGTCAGCCTGAGCTGGGAGACTTCAGTAGTGTCAGTCTGAGCTGGGAGACTTCAGTAGTGTCAGCCTGAGCTGGGAGACTTCAGTAGTGCCAGCCTGAGCTGGGAGACTTCAGTAGTGTCAGTCTGAGCTGGGAGACTTCAGTAGTGTCAGCCTGAGCTAGGAGACTTCAGTAGTGTCAGTCTGAGCTGGGAGACTTCAGTAGTGTCAGTCTGAGCTGGGAGACTTCAGTAGTGTCAGCCTGAGCTGGGAGACTTCAGTAGTGTCAGCCTGAGCTGGGAGACTTCAGTAGTGTCAGTCTGAGCTGGGAGACTCCAGTAGTGTCAGTCTGAGCTGGGAGACTTCAGTAGTGTCAGTCTGAGCTGGGAGACTTCAGTAGTGTGAGCCTGAGCCGGGCGACTTCAGTAGTGTCAGTCTGAGCTGGGAGACTTCAGTAGTGTCAGTCAGAGCTGAGAGACTTCAGTAGTGTCAGTCTGAGCTGGGAGACTTCAGTAGTGTCAGTCTGAGCTGGGAGACTTCAGTAGTGTCAGCCTGAGCTGGGAGACTTCAGTAGTGTGAGCCTGAGCTGAGAGACTTCAGTAGTGTCAGCCTGAGCTGGACGACTTCAGTAGTGTCAGCCTGAGCTGGGAGACTTCAGTAGTGTCAGCCTGAGCTGGGCGACTTCAGTAGTGTCAGCCTGAGCTGGGAGACTTCGGTAGTGTCAGCCTGAGCTGGGAGACTTCAGTAGTGTCAGCCTGAGCTGGGGGACTTCAGTAGTGTCAGCCTGAGCTGGGAGACTTCAGTAGTGTCAGCCTGAGCTGGGAGACTTCAGTAGTGTCAGTCTGAGCTAGGAGACTTTAGTAGTGTCAGTCTGAGCTGGGAGACTTCAGTAGTGTCAGTCTGAGCTGGGAGACTTCAATAGTGTCAGACTGAGCTGGGAGACTTCAGTAGTGTCAGCCTGAGCTGGGAGACTTCAGTAGTGTCAGCCTGAGCTGGGAAACTTCAGTAGTGTCAGTCTGAGCTGGGAGACTTCAGTAGTGTCAGTCTGAGCTGGGAGACTTCAGTAGTGTCAGTCTGAGCTGGGAGACTTCAGTAGTGTCAGCCTGAGCTGGGAGACTCTAGTAGTGTCAGTCTGAGCTGGGAGACTCCAGTAGTGTCAGTCTGAGCTGGGAGACTTCAGTAGTGTCAGTCTGAGCTGGGAGACTTCAGTAGTGTCAGTCTGAGCTGGGAGACTCTAGTAGTGTCAGTCTGAGCTGGGAGACTTCAGTAGTGTCAGTCTGAGCTGGGAGTCTCTAGTAGTGTCAGCCTGAGCTGGGAGACTTCAGTAGTGTCAGCCTGAGCTGGGAGACTTCAGTAGTGTCAGTCTGAGCTGGGAGACTTCAGTAGTGTCAGCCTGAGCTGGGAGACTTCAGTAGTGTCAGCCTGAGCTGGGAGACTTCAGTAGTGTCAGTCTGAGCTATGAGACTTCAGTAGTGTCAGCCTGAGCTGGGAGACTTCAGTAGTGTCAGCCTGAGCTGGGAGACTTCAGTAGTGTCAGCCTGAGCTGGGAGGCTTCAGTAGTGTCAGTCTGAGCTGGGAGACTTCAGTAGTGTCAGCCTGAGCTGGGAGACTTCAGTAGTGCCAGCCTGAGCTGGGAGACTTCAGTAGTGTCAGTCTGAGCTGGGAGACTTCAGTAGTGTCAGCCTGAGCTAGGAGACTTCAGTAGTGTCAGTCTGAGCTGGGAGACTTCAGTAGTGTCAGCCTGAGTGTCAGTCTGAGCTGGGAGACTTCAGTAGTGTCAGTCTGAGCTGGGAGACTCTAGTAGTGTCAGTCTGAGCTGGGAGACTCCAGTAGTGTCAGTCTGAGCTGGGAGACTTCAGTAGTGTCAGCCTGAGCTGGGAGACTTCAGTAGTGTCAGCCTGAGCTGGGAGACTTCAGTAGTGTCAGTCTGAGCTATGAGACTTCAGTAGTGTCAGCCTGAGCTGGGAGACTTCAGTAGTGTCAGCCTGAGCTGGGAGACTTCAGTAGTGTCAGCCTGAGCTGGGAGACTTCAGTAGTGTCAGTCTGAGCTGGGAGACTTCAGTAGTGTCAGCCTGAGCTGGGAGACTTCAGTAGTGCCAGCCTGAGCTGGGAGACTTCAGTAGTGTCAGTCTGAGCTGGGAGACTTCAGTAGTGTCAGCCTGAGCTAGGAGACTTCAGTAGTGTCAGTCTGAGCTGGGAGACTTCAGTAGTGTCAGTCTGAGCTGGGAGACTTCAGTAGTGTCAGCCTGAGCTGGGAGACTTCAGTAGTGTCAGCCTGAGCTGGGAGACTTCAGTAGTGTCAGTCTGAGCTGGGAGACTCCAGTAGTGTCAGTCTGAGCTGGGAGACTTCAGTAGTGTCAGTCTGAGCTGGGAGACTTCAGTAGTGTCAGTCTGAGCTGGGAGACTTCAGTAGTGTCAGTCTGAGCTGGGAGACTTCAGTAGTGTCAGCCTGAGCTGGGAGACTTCAGTAGTGTGAGCCTGAGCTGAGAGACTTCAGTAGTGTCAGCCTGAGCTGGACGACTTCAGTAGTGTCAGCCTGAGCTGGGAGACTTGTGATGTAGTCCAGCTGGGCTTGTGAGGTCTCTGGGGAGACCTAATTTAACCAATTATATGGTCACACCTTGCCTTGGCAAAACGTCTGTAGCCACGCCCACGTCTGAGGTCTTTTGTTCTTGACGCCTCAGACCTAGGCGTCAGGTCGTACACGTGGTTGTGGAGGGTGCTTGGACCACCATAAAAGCCCAAGGAAGAGCATGATCATGAGATTCGAGCGGAGCTACTGCTGGGGTGCAGAGCTCCTGAGCAGAAGATTCGGGCAGAGCTCTGGCCTGGGTGCAGAGCTCTGAGCAGAGACATTTCGAGAGGAGCTGCTGCTGGGGTGCAGGGCTCGGGAGAAGGCTGCTGAAGTCTCTGGAGGAGACTGTTGGAGGCATTGGGCAGAGTACTGGCTTGGCGCCGTACTCGTGCTGTGTAGGTCTTGGGACCTGTGGTTCAGTTCCTGTAGTGAACTATCCTCTGTGCTATATTGTAAGTTATATTCATTTTCGTCAAGTTGATTGTATTTCCCTGTCTCACTGCTTATGTGTACCACCCCATTTATCTAAACCCATGATGTACTCCTGTTCCCAAATATATTATTGTACAAGGACTTAATAATAAACTGTGTTTGAGTAGAATAGTAATATTCACTGTCCCCGTCATTTATTCTTATTTCCATTTATTTATGTTTAGTTAAAGTAGTGAGGGTGAGTGGTGGAGTGGTGGGTAGAGTATGAGAGGTGAAGGTGTAGTCACCAGTGACCTCACATTACCTACCTCCGCACTCATCCCTCCTACTGCCTCGCCTGTCCCCTACCTACTAACTCCCTCCTCTTACCCCCATATTCCCCCAATCATTACCCCCCTACATGACATGGTGTCTAAGCGGTGGTGGTTCTTATTATTTTTATAGTAGGAACCAGTCCCATGTGCCTTATTTTTGACTGCTCGGTTATACTTGTGATGCTACCATTTGCTACCATTTGATTTTGTGTTATTATAATGATATTATAATCCTAGTGACCTTAACTGTCCCTTTTTGACGGTGGGTCTGAATAATTGTTTGGGTGTAATATTATATTTGGTGGAGTTGGTTGTTGGTTTGAGATAAATGGTGGAGAATATCAGTATTTGGGTGAGACTTTTCGGGGAAGCAATTACTGGCCGAAATTGAATATTTACAGAGGAATGAGAAGTCACCCAGCCCACCTTGGAAGACTCACCCACAACTGTCACCCATTGAAGAGTTGCCTATAATTGCTGTCCACCTGATGTGCCCAGTCACCCAGCTGATATGCCAGTCACCCAGCTGATGTGCCCCAGTAGATGTATTGCTGCCTTGGTCTGTCATCCAGTGTAGTGGGTGTCTGTCTGCGTCACCCAGCCTCTGTGACCATCACCCACGGACCGCCAGTTACCCGCAGTTGCCAGGGATGGGTGACCGCACCTGCTGTTGATGACCTGAAGTGACCTCACCTCACCTCGAGCAACTGACCATAGCCTGCTACTGCTGATGTCGGCTGCTGTGATGCTGCTGAGATGCTGTAGCCGTGCTGCTATGCTGTGGCCGTGCTGAGATGCTGTAGCCGTGCTGCAATGCTGTGGCCGTGCTGTGTGCTGCTGTGATGTTGAGATGCTGCGGCCGTGCTGTGATGTTGAGACGCTGCTGCCGTGCTGTGATGCTGGGACCGTGCTGCGATGCTGTAGCCGTGCTGCGATGCTGTGGCCGTGCTGTGTGCTGCTGTGATACGGCCGTGCTATGTGCTGCTGTGATACGGCCGTGCTGTGATGATGGATATGCTGTGGCCGTGCTGTGATGCTGCGATGCTGCCTAGCTCAAGAGGAGATGGCGGTGATGCTGCAGTGGTGTGTGAGGGATTCTGGCTGGTGTGCCAGGACAGGAGAATCTACTATGAAGGAGTTGCCATCCTCGGAGATGTGGAAGGAAGTGAGCCGCGAAGATGGACTCCAGCTGCTGGGACCAGCCTGCTTTCAAGGGCGGTATGGAGGCGTATCCTGCCTTGCTGGTCGACCTGTACGACCGGTATGCGGGGATGCCCTGCCAGCCATGAGAGACAATTGAGAGTGTGAGATGTCCCCAGCCTACTTTGACTTGCCAGAAGTGTTAGTGTTACCTGTGTGAAATAAGGTGACCTTGAATACGGTCCAGTGATTATGGCCGCCTTGTTTTATGAGGCCAGTGAATCCTAGTAGTGGCATAGGATAATGGAGGGTCTTAGCTGCGATGCCTGCCCTGTCTCGATTTTCAGATGTTGTAGTGCGCATGTGAAGTGTGCCGAAAATGCGACCTTGGTGGTCGTGAAGTGGTCCAGTTGCAGTTACTTGAAAGAATGCAACCCGTTGGAGCAGTTTTCCACGCCATAGAAGCCTAGAGAGGTTTGGCCCAATAGTTAACGTGCGAGGGTGACTAGCATTGGCTAGTGCATTTCTAGTAGAAGTAGGGAAGGCACTGGAGCCCGATATTTAGGTTTAAGGAGAAATGACGGGTAAGGAGGCTTTGCACCAGAGAGCGACTATTATGCTGGCCAACTGCCAGGCGTACTGATTATGCTGCCTTGTGGTAGATGAGAAGGTTGAGGAAAATATATGTAGTTGAATAATTTTGTATTATGTATAATTTTATCTTTGTATTGTAATAGATTTAAGGGATTAGGATTAAAATAGTCTAATAACTAGGACAAATTGTCCTAGTTCTCAGATATTTTAAACTGGGGGAGAAAGGGGGATGTGATGTAGTCCAGCTGGGCTTGTGAGGTCTCTGGGGAGACCTAATTTAACCAATTATATGGTCACACCTTGCCTTGGCAAAACGTCTGTAGCCACGCCCACGTCTGAGGTCTTTTGTTCTTGACGCCTCAGACCTAGGCGTCAGGTCGTACACGTGGTTGTGGAGGGTGCTTGGACCACCATAAAAGCCCAAGGAAGAGCATGATCATGAGATTCGAGCGGAGCTACTGCTGGGGTGCAGAGCTCCTGAGCAGAAGATTCGGGCAGAGCTCTGGCCTGGGTGCAGAGCTCTGAGCAGAGACATTTCGAGAGGAGCTGCTGCTGGGGTGCAGGGCTCGGGAGAAGGCTGCTGAAGTCTCTGGAGGAGACTGTTGGAGGCATTGGGCAGAGTACTGGCTTGGCGCCGTACTCGTGCTGTGTAGGTCTTGGGACCTGTGGTTCAGTTCCTGTAGTGAACTATCCTCTGTGCTATATTGTAAGTTATATTCATTTTCGTCAAGTTGATTGTATTTCCCTGTCTCACTGCTTATGTGTACCACCCCATTTATCTAAACCCATGATGTACTCCTGTTCCCAAATATATTATTGTACAAGGACTTAATAATAAACTGTGTTTGAGTAGAATAGTAATATTCACTGTCCCTGTCCTTTTTTCTTATATTTTATTATGTTTATATATGAGTGTAGAATGGACGAGGCATATGTTAGTGAGTAGTGTAGAGTTAATGAGATTGTCGTGGTGGTCACCACTGACCTGTCATTACCTACCTACCTCTGCATACCTCACTCCTACCACCTCGCCTGTCCCCTACCTACTGACTCCCTCCGCTTACCCCCCAGTATTCCCCTAATCATCCCCCCCCCCTTTTACCCCCATATTTCCCCAATCATTACCCCCCCCTACATGACAGACTTCAGTAGTGTCAGCCTGAGCTGGGCGACTTCAGTAGTGTCAGCCTGAGCTGGGAGACTTCAGTAGTGCCAGCCTGAGCTGGGAGACTTCAGTAGTGTCAGTCTGAGCTGGGAGACTTCAGTAGTGTCAGCCTGAGCTAGGAGACTTCAGTAGTGTCAGTCTGAGCTGGGAGACTTCAGTAGTGTCAGCCTGAGCTGGGAGACTTCAGTAGTGTCAGTCTGAGCTGGGAGACTCTAGTAGTGTCAGTCTGAGCTGGGAGACTCCAGTAGTGTCAGTCTGAGCTGGGAGACTTCAGTAGTGTCAGCCTGAGCTGGGAGACTTCAGTAGTGTCAGCCTGAGCTGGGAGACTTCAGTAGTGTCAGTCTGAGCTATGAGACTTCAGTAGTGTCAGCCTGAGCTGGGAGACTTCAGTAGTGTCAGCCTGAGCTGGGAGACTTCAGTAGTGTCAGCCTGAGCTGGGAGACTTCAGTAGTGTCAGTCTGAGCTGGGAGACTTCAGTAGTGTCAGCCTGTGCTGGGAGACATCAGTAGTGCCAGCCTGAGCTGGGAGACTTCAGTAGTGTCAGTCTGAGCTGGGAGACTTCAGTAGTGTCAGCCTGAGCCGGGCGACTTCAGTAGTGTCAGTCTGAGCTGGGAGACTTCAGTAGTGTCAGTCTGAGCTGGGAGACTTCAGTAGTGTCAGCCTGAGCTGGGAGACTTCAGTAGTGCCAGCCTGAGCTGGGAGACTTCAGTAGTGTCAGTCTGAGCTGGGAGACTTCAGTAGTGTCAGCCTGAGCCGGGCGACTTCAGTAGTGTCAGTCTGAGCTGGGAGACTTCAGTAGTGTCAGTCAGAGCTGAGAGACTTCAGTAGTGTCAGTCTGAGCTGGGAGACTTCAGTAGTGTCAGTCTGAGCTGGGAGACTTCAGTAGTGTCAGTCTGAGCTGGGAGACTTCAGTAGTGTCAGTCAGAGCTGAGAGACTTCAGTAGTGTCAGTCTGAGCTGGGAGACTTCAGTAGTGTCAGCCTGAGCTGGGAGACTTCAGTAGTGTGAGCCTGAGCTGAGAGACTTCAGTAGTGTCAGCCTGAGCTGGACGACTTCAGTAGTGTCAGCCTGAGCTGGGAGACTTCAGTAGTGTCAGCCTGAGCTGGGCGACTTCAGTAGTGTCAGCCTGAGCTGGGAGACTTCGGTAGTGTCAGCCTGAGCTGGGAGACTTCAGTAGTGTCAGCCTGAGCTGGGGGACTTCAGTAGTGTCAGTCTGAGCTGGGAGACTTCAGTAGTGTCAGCCTGAGCTGGGAGACTTCAGTAGTGTCAGCCTGAGCTGGGAGACTTCAGTAGTGTCAGTCTGAGCTAGGAGACTTTAGTAGTGTCAGTCTGAGCTGGGAGACTTCAGTAGTGTCAGCCTAAGCTGGGAGACTTCAGCAGTGTCAGTCTGAGCTGGGAGACTCCAGTAGTGTCAGCCTGAGCTGGGAGACTTCAGTAGTGTCAGCCTGAGCTGGGAGACTTCAGTAGTGTCAGTCTGAGCTGGGAGACTCCAGTAGTGTCAGCCTGAGCTGGGAGACTTCAGTAGTGTCAGCCTGAGCTGGGAGACTTCAGCAGTGTCAGTCTGAGCTGGGAGACTCCAGTAGTGTCAGTCTGAGCTGGGAGACTTCAGTAGTGTCAGCCTGAGCTGGGAGACTTCAGCAGTGTCAGTCTGAGCTGGGAGACTCCAGTAGTGTCAGCCTGAGCTGGGAAACTTCAGTAATGTCAGCAGTGTGGTGGGCAATAAGCACTGACTCACACAGGTGAGAAAAAAGTACGACAGGTTTAGTGAGGGGAACAAGTTGGGTGAGGGGAACAAGTTGGGTGAGGGGAACAAGTTGGGTGAGGGGAACAGGTTGGGTGAGAGGAGCAAGTTGGGTGAGAGGAACAGGTTGGGTGAGGGGAACAGGTTGGGTGAGAGGAAGAAGTTGGGTGAGGGGAACAAGTTGGGTGAGGGGAACAAGTTGGGTGAGGGGAACAAGTTGGGTGAGAGGAATAGGTTGAGTGAGAGGAACAAGTTGGGTGAGAGGAACAGGTTGGGTGAGGGGAACAGGTTGGATGAGAGGAACAAGTTGGGTGAGGGGAACAAGTTGGGTGAGAGGAACAAGTTGGGCGAGGGGAACAGGTTGGGTGAGAGGAACAGGTTGGGTGAGAGGAACAGGTTGGGTGAGAGGAACAGGTTGGGTGAGAGGAACAGGTTGGGTGAGGGGAACAGGTTGGGTGAGAGGAACAAGTTGGGCGAGGGGAACAGGTTGGGTGAGAGGAACAGGTTGGGTGAGAGGAACAGGTTGGGTGAGAGGAACAAGTTGGGTGAGGGGAACAGGTTCGGTGAGAGGAACAGGTTGGGTGAGAGGAACAGGTTGGGTGAGAGGAACAGGTTGGGTGAGAGGAACAGGTTGGGTGAGAGGAACAAGTTGGGTGAGGGGAACAGGTTGGGTGAAAGGAACAGGTTGGGTGAGGGGAACAGGTTGGGTGAGGGGAACAGGTTGGGTGAGGAGAACAGGTTGGGTGAGGGTAACAGGTTGGGTGAGAGGAACAGGTTGGGTGAGAGGAACAGGTTGGGTGAGAGGAACAGGTTGGTGAGAGAACAGGTTGGGTGAGGGGAACAGGTTGGGTGAGGGGAACAGGTTGGGTGAGGGGAACAGGTTGGGTGAGGGGAACAGGTTGGGTGAGGGGAACAGGTTGGGTGAGAGGAACAGGTTGGGTGAGGGAAACAGGTTGGGTGTGGAGAACAGGTTTGGTGAGAGGAACAAGTTGGGTGAGGGGGAACAAGTTGGGTGATTGGAACAGGTTGGGTGAGGGGAACAAGTTGGGTGAGGGGAACAAGTTGGGTGAGAGGAACAAGTTGGATGAGGGAGGAACAGGTTGGGTGAGGGGAACAACTTGGGGGGGAAACAGGTTGGGTGTGGAGAACAGTTTGGGTGAGGGGAACAAGTTGGGTGAGGGGAACAAGTTGGGTGAGGGGAACAAGTTGGGTGAGGGAGGAACAGGTTGGGTGAGGGAGGAACAGGTTGGGTGTGGAGAACAAGTTGGGTGAGGGGAACAAGTTGGGTGAGGGAAACAAGTTGGGTGAGGGGAACAGGTTGGGTGTGGAGAAAAGGTTGGGTGTGGAGAACAGGTTGGGTGCGGGGAACAAGTTGGGTGAGGGAGGAACAGGTTGGGTGAGGGAGGAACAGGTTGGGTGAGGGGAACAAGTTGGGTGAGGGGAACAAGTTGGGTGGAGGAACAGATTGGGTGAGGGGAACAACTTGGGGGGGAAACAGGTTGGGTGTGGAGAACAGGTTGAGTGAGGGGAACAAGTTGGGTGAGGGGAACAGGTTGGGTGAGGGGAACAAGTTGGGTGAGGGAGGAACAGGTTGGGTGAGGGAGGAACAGGTTGGGTGAGGGAGGAACAGGTTGGGTGTTTACCTGGAGTTTACCTGGAAAGAGTTCCGGGGGTCAACGCCCCCGCGGCCGGGTCTGTGACCAGGCCTCCTGGTGGATCAGAGCCTGATCAACCAGGCTGTTGCTGCTGGCTGCACGCAAACCAACGTACGAGCCACAGCCCGGCTGGTCAGGAACCGACTTTAGGTGCTTGTCCAATGCCAGCTTGAAGACTGCCAGGGGTCTGTTGGTAATCCCCCTTATGTGTGCTGGGAGGCAGTTGAACAGTCTCGGGCCCCTGACACTTATTGTATGGTCTCTTAACGTGCTAGTGACACCCCTGCTTTTCATTGGGGGGATGTTGCATCGTCTGCCAAGTCTTTTGCTTTCGTAGTGAGTGATTTTCGTGTGCAAGTTCGGTACTAGTCCCTCTAGGATTTTCCAGGTGTATATTTATTTATTTATTTATTTATTTATTTAAAAATTTGAGCACACATACAGAGGTACAAAAAATACAGATAAGAGCAGCATGCCAAAGCCACTTATACTATGCATAGCATTACGGGCTGGCTTAAAATTAACTTAAGATTAACTAAGCAATGATGAAATCAGTGAAAAAACATTAATGTAAACAGATTACTATAAAGCACAAGTGAGTATTACAAAGACAGGTCATATGGTTGCTTGCATTGTTGTACATTCAGTAGAATGGAGTATTCTGTTAGGTAGTGTATTTAAAAAATAATAAAGTTAGATTGGGTTTTAGGTTTAACATTTATGTGATATAATTGTGAGAAACATTTAAGATATACAATTTATAAGGTTCAGTTATTCAGTATTTATTTGGTTTTGGGTGAGTAAGTGATCTTTGAGAAGAGACTTGAATTTATAAACAGGTAGTGTTTCTTTTATATTTACAGGTAATGAATTCCAGATTTTAGGGCCTTTTATGTGCATTGAGTTTTTACATAGTGTGAGATGGACACGAGGAACATCAAAGAGTGATCTGTGCCTCATGTATCTCTCCCTCCTGCGTTCCAGGGAATACAGGTTTAGGAACCTCAAGCGCTCCCAGTAATTGAGGTGTTTTATCTCCGTTATGCGCGCCGTGAAGGTTCTCTGTACATTTTCTAGGTCAGCAATTTCACCTGCCTTGAAAGGTGGTGTTAGTGTGCAGCAATATTCCAGCCTAGATAGAACAAGTGACCTGAAGAGTGTCATCATGGGCTTGGCCTCCCTAGTTTTGAAGGTTCTCATTATCCATCCTGTCATTTTTCTAGCAGATGCGATTGATACAATGTTATGGTCCTTGAAGGTGAGATCCTCCGACATGATCACTCCCAGGTCTTTGACGTTGGTGTTTTGCTCTGTTTTGTGGCCAGAATTTGTTTTGTACTCTGATGAAGATTTAATTTCCTCGTGTTTACCACATCTGAGTAATTGTGGAGAACAGGTTGGGTGAGGGGAACAAGTTGGGTGAGAGGAACAGGTTGGGTGAGTGGAACAGGTTGGTTGAAGGGAACAGGTTGAGTGAGGGGAACAGGTTGGGTGAGGGGAACAGGTTGGATGAGGCGAACAGGTTGGGTGAGGGGAACAGGTTGGGTGAGGGGAACAGGTTGTGTGTGGAGAACAGGTTGAGTGAGGGGAACAGGTTGGGTGAGGGGAGCAATTTGTGTGAAGGGAGCAGGTTTAGTGAGGGGAACAGGTTGGATGAGGGGAACAGGTTGGGTGAGGGGAACATATTGGGTGAGGGGAACAGGTTGGGTGAGGGGAACAGGTTGGGTGAGGGGAGCAATTTGTGTGAAGGGAGCAGGTTTAGTGAGGGGAACAGGTTGGGTGAGGGGAACAGGTTGGGTGAGGGGAACATATTGGGTGAGGGGAACAGGTTGGGTGAGGGGAGAAATTTGGGTTGAGGGAGCAGGTTTAGTGAGGGGAACAGGTTGGATGAGGGGAACAGGTTGGGTGAGGGGAACAGGTTGGATGAGGGGAACAGGTTGGGTGAGGGGAACAGGTTGGGTGAGGGGAGCAGGTTGGGTGAGGGGTACAGGTTGGGTGAGGGGAACAGGTTGGGTGAGGGGCCCAGGTTGGTTGACGGGAACAGGTTGGGTGAGGGGAACAGGTTGGATGAGGGGAACAGGTTGGGTGAGGGAAACAGGTTGGGTGAGGGAACAGGTTGGTTGTGGGGGAATAGGGTGGATGAGAGGGGGGAAAGACAGGGCAGGAAAAGGAAGCAACGTTGGTGTATGGGCATGTTAGGGGTAAAGTACACACACACACACACACACACACACACACACACACACACACACACACACACACACACACACACACACACACACACACACACACACACACACACACACACACACACACACACACAGCAGGAAGAGTGACCTAGTATCGACCAGTGAAGAGGCGGGGCCAGGAGCTGTGACTCGACCCCTGCAACCAGAACTAATTGAGTACACACACACACACACAGACACACGCACACAGACACACACACACACACACACACACACACACACACACACACACACACACACACACACACACACACACACACACACACACACACATAGCAGGAAGAGTGACCTAGTAGCGACCAGTGAAGAGGCGGGGCCAGGAGCTGTGGCTCGACCCCTGCAACCAGAACTTGGTGAGTACACACACACACAGACACACGCACACAGACACACGCACACAGATACACACTACACACACACACACACACACACACACACACACACACACACACACACACACACACACACACACACACACACACACTCACACACACACACACACACACACACACACACACACACACACACACACACACACACACACACACACACACACACACACACACACACACACACACACACACACACACACACACACACACACACACACACACACACACACACACACACACACACACACACACACACACACACACACACAGCTTCATCAACAGCATCGCCAACTTTACTTCCTGTCAACTTCCCTGGCAAGTGCCCGTCAGGGTGTAAGCAGGGAGGGGTGCGTGTGGCACCAGTGCCCGTGAGGGGGGCAGGGGGGACGCGTGTGGCACCAGTGCCCGTTTGGGGCAAAGTAAGGTGATCTTGGCTCTGTGCTGGGCTAGTGGAAGCTAAGTTAGGAGTATCTCGCTGGCACTGGTGTCAGTCTCCTCCCGGCACTCCGCAAGGCAGGCCCAGCGCTCCTAGGTACGCCGTGTGTTCTTCTCTCTCTCTTGTGTGTACTGACGCAGCTGCTGCGGCTCGCTAGTGCTAACCCCTCGCTGCCTGCGGCACAAGCTATTTAAGTGGGTTTTTCTTCCAACCATCTCGTCGCCTGCGGCACACGCTCTAAGTGCTTCCCCTCTCGTCGCCTGCGGCACACGCTCTAAGTGCTTCCCCTCTCATCGCCTGCGGCACACGCTCTAAGTGGTCGGCCAGGTATCTGGTGCCTCTCCACGTATGTGTGGCACCTTAGTGAAGATCCTTCGTTAACTGTTGCTGCTGTGTAGTGCCTCAGTGCCTCTCCTCGTTAGTCGACGCCTTGGTGATTAACCTCGTTAGTCGACGCCTTGGTGATTAACCTCGTTAGTCGACGCCTTGGTGATTAACCTCGTTAGTCGACGCCTTGGTGATTCCCCTCGTTAGTCGGCGCCTTGGTGATTCCTCTTGTTAGTCGGCGCCTTGGTGATTCCCCTCGTTAGTTGGCGCCTTGGTGATTCCCCTCGTTAGTCGGCGCCTTGGTGATTCCCCTTGTTAGTCAGCGCCTTGGTAATTAACGTCGTTAATTATGAGAATTGCTCCTCAGTGGTTCCCCTCGTTATGAGCGATACCGGCCACCTGGGTGGTTCCCCTCGTTAACACTGCTGCTTCTCTCCTGCTGCACCTCACCGACTATCAGAGGATTCATTATAAGGAACTGCAGCACCATGAGGGCGGGTCGTGGGCGTATGGCCGCTGCCCATCCAGGAGAGTAACAGTGCTACTAACAGTGTGGGCGGAACCAGCACTGGTTGGAGTGCAGTTATAACGAAAGGACCCAGGTGCTAACGAGCACGTAAGTACCCCAGGCTTCTAATAACGTGCTCGTTTTTCCACTGTAATCTACCTTGTCCATAATTACTATCGCATGAGCTTCGCTCAGACCTCTACAACAATTGTCATCAATTAAAGTAGATCCTGGACTTCACCTTACGAAACAGACAAAGCAAATGTGATAATAATTATGTACAAGGTAGATTATAGTGGAAAAACGAGCACGTTATTAGAAGCCTGGGGAACCTACGTGCCTCCTAACGAGCAGGGAAGCGCTTAATCAGTGTGGGGGTCATATACACCTCCTGGGCGGAACGGGAAGCATACAGGTTGGATCCAAGGAAGAAACGGACAAGTCCTCAGGTCCTTGGATCAAGAACCCAGCATCAAGGGTATGACAGCCTGACCACTGTCTCTTGGGATGAGTTTGTACTTAGGACTTGGGCGCTCCTGATGTTGCTACTGAAGGGCTCTTGGTCCCAGGAATTAGAGCTGCCCTCTCCTCTCATGCATCAAACCCGATTACCTTCCCCCCCCTCCCCCCAGGTGCTCTATGACTCTTAAAACGTTCCATCATAGATATACTAGTATGTAGTACTGAGGGATTTACAAGTTCTTGTATGTAGTACTGAGGGATTTACAAGTTCTAGTATGTTGTACTGAGGGATTTACAAGTTCTAGTATGTAGTACTGAGGGATTTACAAGTTCTTGTATGTAGTACTGAGGGATTTACAAGTTCTTGTATGTAGTACTGAGGGATTTACAAGTTCTAATATGTAGTACTGAGGGATTTACAAGTTCTAATATGTAGTACTGAGGGATTTACAAGTTCTTGTATGTAGTACTGAGGGATTTACAAGTTCTAATATGTAGTACTGAGGGATTTACAAGTTCTAATATGTAGTACTGAGGGATTTACAAGTTCTTGTATGTAGTACTGAGGGATTTACAAGTTCTAATATGTAGTACTGAGGGATTTACAAGTTCTAATATGTAGTACTGAGGGATTTACAAGTTCTAATATGTAGTACTGAGGGATTTACAAGTTCTTGTATGTAGTACTGAGGGATTTACAAGTTCTTGTATGTAGTACTGAGGGATTTACAAGTTCTTGTATGTAGTACTGAGGGATTTACAAGTTCTTGTATGTAGTACTGAGGGATTTACAAGTTCTTGTGTGTAGTACTGAGGGATTTACAAGTTCTTGTATGTAGTACTGAGGGATTTACAAGTTCTTGTATGTAGTACTGAGGGATTTACAAGTTCTTGTATGTAGTACTGAGGGATTTACAAGTTCTTGTGTGTAGTACTGAGGGATTTACAAGTTCTTGTGTGTAGTACTGAGGGATTTACAAGTTCTAGTATGTAGTACTAAAGGATTTATAAGTTCTAGTATGTAGTACTGAGGGATTTACAAGTTCTAGTATGTAGTACTGAGGGATTTACAAGTTCTAGTATGTAGTACTGAGGGATATACAAGTTCTAGTATGTAGTACTGAGGGATTTACAAGTTCTAGTATGTAGTACTAAAGGATTTACAAGTTCTAGTATGTAGTACTGAGGGATTTACAAGTTCTAGTATGTAGTACTGAGGAATTTACAAGTTCTAGTATGTAGTACTGAGGGATTTACAAATTCTAGTATGTAGTACTGAGGGATTTACAAGTTCTAGTATGTAGTACTGAGGGATTTACAAGTTCTAGTATGTTGTACTGAGGGATTTACAAGTTCTAGTATGTAGTACTGAGGGATTTACAAGTTCTTGTATGTAGTACTGAGGGATTTACAAGTTCTTGTATGTAGTACTGAGGGATTTACAAGTTCTAGTATGTAGTACTGAGGGATTTACAAGTTCTAGTATGTAGTACTGAGGGATTTACAAGTTCTAGTATGTAGCACTGAGGAATTTACAAGTTCTAGTATGTAGTACTGATGGATTTACAAGTTCTAGTATGTTTACTGAGGGATTTACAAGTTCTAGTATGTAGTACTGAGGGATTTACAAGTTCTTGTATGTAGTACTGAGGGATTTACAAGTTCTAGTGTGTAGTACTGAGGGATTTACAAGTTCTAGTATGTTGTACTGAGGGATTTACAAGTTCTAGTATGTAGTACTGAGGGATTTACAAGTTCTTGTATGTAGTACTGAGGGATTTACAAGTTCTAGTATGTAGTACTGAGGGATTTACAAGTTCTAGTATGTAGTACTGAGGGATTTACAAGTTCTAGTATGTTGTACTGAGGGATTTACAAGTTCTAGTATGTAGTACTGAGGGATTTACAAGTTCTAGTATGTAGTACTGAGGGATTTACAAGTTCTAGTATGTAGTACTGAGGGATTTACAAGTTCTAGTATGTTGTACTGAGGGATTTACAAGTTCTAGTATGTAGTACTGATTGATTTACAAGTTCTAGTATGTAGTACTGAGGGATTTACAAGTTCTTGTATGTAGTACTGAGGGATTTACAAGTTCTAGTATGTAGTACTGAGGGATTTACAAGTTCTAGTATGTAGTACTGAGGGATTTACAAGTTCTTGTCAGACTTTTTATTCCTCTAACTTTTACCACATCTCTCAAATATTTTTGTGAGTTTTTGGAAGTGAATCTAAGCAGTTATTATTCTAACGAGAGTAACTGGGTACCAGCCTCTCCCAAGTCTGGAAGTACCCAGCTTGACGTCCCCTCAGTACCCAGTTTGACGTCTCCTCAGTACCCAGTCTGACGTCCCCTCAGTACCCAGCCTGACGTCCCCTCAGTACCCAGTTTGACATCCCCTCAGTACCCAGTTTGACGTCCCCTCAGTACCCAGCTTGACGTCTCCTCAGTACCCAGCTTGACGTCCCCTCAGTACCCAGCTTGACGTCTCCTCAGTACCCAGTCTGACGTCCCCTCAGTACCCAGCCTGACGTCCCCTCAGTACCCAGTTTGACATCCCCTTAGTACCCAGTTTGACGTCCCCTCAGTACCCAGCTTGACGTCTCCTCAGTACCCAGTTTGACGTCCCCTCAGTACCCAGCTTGACGTCTCCTCAGTATCCAGTCTGACGTCCCTTCAGTACCCAGCCTGACGTCCCCTCAGTACCCAGTTTGACGTCCCCTCAGTACCCAGTTTGACGTCCCCTCAGTACCCAGCTTGACGTTCCCTCAGTACCCACCTTGACGTCCCTTCAGTACCCAACCTGACGTCCCCTCAGTGCCTTCAGGAAGGTGTTGAGACTAGTTGGTTACTTAAGCAAGATTGCCACTACTGGTCAGAGGGACCCTCAACAATGTTGTGGGTCCAGACTGGGCTATGGAACCTTTGCAGATGTGGGCCCCTGAGAGATCCTCGGAAAGCCTCTAACGGGCCCTCGGAGGACCCCTGAGGGACCCTCGGAAGGCTAGAAGGTTAAAGGGTCCTTAATTAACACAGACCTGTGTTCATCCGGGAAGGTCAGTTGAGCTCAGGAAAATACAGGAGACGGTACATACAGTGAATACACGTAGGAGGGTACAAGTAGCGGGTGCAAGTAGCGGGTACAAGTAGCGGGTACTAGTAGCGGGTACAAGTAGCGGGTACAAGGTGTATGCAGGTCCACCACTGTAGGTGACTCATCCTTTAGCTGACACCCGATATATATATATATCCCCCAACCACCCCCAGCTCCCCACCACACCCCCCACCATCAAGGAAGGGGGTGGTGCGGGGTACCTTGATTTCGAGTAACTGCAGCGGTCCTCCCTCTCTATCCCTCATAATCCCTACTGATTCAGTTCTTGCCTTAGCATTATTGTAAATACCGTGTGAGCAGCGGGTCGCTAACAGCAACAGCCTGCTTGAACAGGTACTCCACAGACAGGGCTGTCTGAGCCTCTATCGTTTACACAGAAGAAAAACTCTTAAATTATCGAAAGTTTGAGGAAGAAATGCTAGGAAGTGTTTCTTCAGTCACAGAGTTGTCAGGAAGTGGAATAGTCTGGAAAGTGATGTGGTGGAGGCAGGATCCATACATAGCATTAAGAAGAGGCATGATAAAGCTCATGGAGCAGGGAGAGTGACCTAGTAGCGACCAGTGAAGAGGCGGGGCCAGGAACTGTGACTTGACCCATGCAACCACATCTAGGTGAGTATAAGCACACACACACACACAAGTGTGTAGTGGCAATGTAAGTCTACAGAGGAGACCTTGAAATAACGAAGATGTGAACATACAGAACCCAGATCAAATGCTGACCATTATAGCAGCCAGAGAGTAAACAAAGTAGTGTTGAATACCCACCAAAAAGCGAGAGCTCGCCCTGGGTCACATACAAAAAAAAAATATGCTGTATGGACACCTATATTTTGAGTTCTGGGAAACTGTTAAGATATTACCAGAAACTAAATTTGTTGCTGCCAATTTATAAAGGACAAGAAGTGTGTGGACCTGTCAGAGAAGTGAGAGGAAGATGGATCTTCACCACGATAGTTTTGCTCGTAAAGAAGGGTGCTGGTAATATTCTGGAAAACCCCGTTAGAGAAAAGTGAATGAAGTCTGTGGAGAGAAGAGTAGTGCTTCTAAACAGGTCATCGTTATATAAGACATGTATGTGACAGCTTGGTATCTTTATTCCGAAACGTTTTGCCTACATACTAGGCATCAACAGAGGGACTGACCACTTCAAATGCTATTTCTCCAAGGTTGATGGACTAATATTCCTAGAGTGAGCAGTGATCCTTGTGGCACTCCGCAGATAACATTACTAGAACAAGCAGTGATCCTTGTGGCACTCCACAGATAACATTATTACTACTGTTGCCTCTGTATTTGACTGAAAACGCCTACCCTGTAGGTGAAAAGTTTTCACAATGAAGATACCCAACTGTTGCACATGTGTCTTAATCTTCAACAGTGGAATACAGAGGCAGCAGATATGTAGAGATCAGAAAGGTGTGCGTGTTGAGTCTATAATGGTGAGGTTATCACATAGGTAAACAGGAAAGACAGGAATGAACAAACTGACCAAGGAACAGGTGGGGTTTGACCCCAAGGCGAGTGAGTTTTAAAACTCCAGGCCAGTGCGTGAGCCACTGACCTGGATTTACTTAAATTTCAGAGAAGCATTCAGTAGTGTTGCTCGTGGACAACTGAGCTGGAAGCTCAGCGTTTTGGGGAAAGAGACGGTCAGTTTTTAGTATGATTCGGAGATTTATTTTATGGAGAAAAAATACCAAGAGAGACAAGATGGAAATGTTGTCATAGGTGATGTTACCTGTGGAGTCCCACGAGGATCACTGCTTGTTCCAGTAATGTTACTGTGGAGTGCCACGAGGATCACTGCTTGTTCCAGTAATGTTACTGTGGAGTCCCACGAGGATCACTGCTTGTTCCAGTAATGTTACTGTGGAGTCCCACGAGGATCACTGCTTGTTCCAGTAATGTTACTGTGGAGTGCCACGAGGATCACTGCTTGTTCCAGTAATGTTACTGTGGAGTGCCACGAGGATCACTGCTTGTTCCAGTAATGTTACTGTGGAGTCCCACGAGGATCACTGCTTGTTCCAGTAATGTTACTGTGGAGTCCCACGAGGATCACTGCTTGTTCCAGTAATGTTACTGTGGAGTCCCACGAGGATCACTGCTTGTTCCAGTAATGTTACTGTGGAGTCCCACGAGGATCACTGCTTGTTCCAGTAATGTTACTGTGGAGTCCCACGAGGATCACTGCTTGTTCCAGTAATGTTACTGTGGAGTGCCACGAGGATCACTGCTTGTTCCAGTAATGTTACTGTGGAGTGCTACAAGGATCACTGCTTGTTCCAGTAATGTTACTGTGGAGTCCCACGAGGATCACTGCTTGTTCCAGTAATGTTACTGTGGAGTCCCACGAGGATCACTGCTTGTTCCAGTAATGTTACTGTGGAGTGCCACGAGGATCACTGCTTGTTCCAGTAATGTTACTGTGGAGTCCCACGAGGATCACTGCTTGTTCCAGTAATGTTACTGTGGAGTGCCACGAGGATCACTGCTTGTTCCAGTAATGTTACTGTGGAGTCCCACGAGGATCACTGCTTGTTCCAGTAATGTTACTGTGGAGTGCCACGAGGATCACTGCTTGTTCCAGTAATGTTACTGTGGAGTCCCACGAGGATCACTGCTTGTTCCAGTAATGTTACTGTGGAGTCCCACGAGGATCACTGCTTGTTCCAGTAATGTTACTGTGGAGTGCCACGAGAATCACTGCTTGTTCCAGTAATGTTACTGTGGAGTGCCACGAGAATCACTGCTTGTTCCAGTAATGTTACTGTGGAGTCCCACGAGGATCACTGCTTGTTCCAGTAATGTTACTGTGGAGTGCCACGAGAATCACTGCTTGTTCCAGTAATGTTACTGTGGAGTGCCACGAGAATCACTGCTTGTTCCAGTAATGTTACTGTGGAGTGCTACAAGGATCACTGCTTGTTCCAGTAATGTTACTGTGGAGTGCCACGAGAATCACTGCTTGTTCCAGTAATGTTACTGTGGAGTGCCACGAGAATCACTGCTTGCTCCAGTAATGTTACTGTGGAGTGCCACGAGAATCACTGCTTGTTCCAGTAATGTTACTGTGGAGTGCTACAAGGATCACTGCTTGTTCCAGTAATGTTACTGTGGAGTGCTACAAGGATCACTGCTTGTTCCAGTAATGTTACTGTGGAGTGCTACAAGGATCACTGCTTGTTCCAGTAATGTTACTGTGGAGTGCTGCAAGGATCACTGCTTGTTCTAGTAACGTTGCCTGCTGAGTGCCACAAAGATCACTGCCTGCTCCAGTAATTACTCTTACGACTGGCGCAAAAAAAAAAATCCCGTGAAAACAGAAAATCCAAAGAAGTGAAAAACTGCATCAAAAGAAGACTTAGTTTGATCAAGTGGAATCCTGGAAGACAACTTACCTTAAGTGAACCTTGTGATGTGGAAATGGAACACTTGCTTGCTTTTTTATGTAAAGAAAAGACCCATTTGAGGGTAAGGGGGTTGAGAGTAGAAGATGGAACAGTAGAAGAAATGGAACAAGGAAACAGGCAAAGTGAAGAATATAAATTATGTGATACAATATTGAGAAAGAGGGTAACTTTAGACACCATGCGATCACATACTCACATACAAACTTCGATGTGGTATCCACCTTGAGAAACACGAGTGTGTAGAAGAGATGAAAATAAAACCTTGAAGGCTCAGCACCAGAGACCAGCTTGAAGGCTCAGCACCAGAGACCACCTTGAAGACTCAGCACCAGAGACCACCTTGAAGGCTCAGCACCAGAGACCACCTTGAAGACTCAGCACCAGAGACCACCTTGAAGACTCAGCACCAGAGACCAGCTTGAAGACTCAGCACCAGAGACCAGCTTGAAGACTCAGCACCAGAGGCCACCTTGAAGACTCAGCACCAGAGACCAGCTTGAAGACTCAGCACCAGAGGCCACCTTGAAGACTCAGCACCAGAGACCAGCTTGAAGACTCAGCACCAGAGACCAGCTTGAAGACTCAGCACCAGAGACCAGCTTGAAGACTCAGCACCAGAGGCCACCTTGAAGACTCAGCACCAGAGACCAGCTTGAAGACTCAGCACCAGAGGCCACCTTGAAGGCTCAGCACCAGAGACCAGCTTGAAGACTCAGCACCAGAGACCAGCTTGAAGACTCAGCACCAGAGACCAGCTTGAAGACTCAGCACCAGAGGCCACCTTGAAGGCTCAGCACCAGAGACCAGCTTGAAGACTCAGCACCAGAGACCAGCTTGAAGACTCAGCACCAGAGACCAGCTTGAAGACTCAGCACCAGAGACCACCTTGAAGACTCAGCACCAGAGACCAGCTTGCAGACTCAGCACCAGAGACCAGCTTGCAGACTCAGCACCAGAGACCAGCTTGAAGACTCAGCACCAGAGACCAGCTTGAAGACTCAGCACCAGAGGCCAGCTTGCAGACTCAGCACCAGAGACCAGCTTGAAGACTCAGCACCAGAGGCCAGCTTGCAGACTCAGCACCAGAGACCACCTTGAAGACTCAGCACCAGAGGCCAGCTTGCAGACTCAGCACCAGAGACCACCTTGAAGACTCAGCACCAGAGGCCAGCTTGCAGACTCAGCACCAGTGCCTACCGGAGGTCAGAGTGATGAATCACGAGAGGATAAATACCTTCACAGGTTTTTATAAGTATCGGGAACAGAAGATATATAATAACCACAAATAAAATCATAAAAGAATACTAGAAAATAGATCAGCTAGACTTTTACATTCTAAACTTAGATAACACATCAGTTGTAAGTTATAAGCAGAAGCCGGAAGAAGGTTATAAACTGTTTTCTTTTCCCCACAAATAGTCGAAGATTGTTGGATTGTGTCGATGGAGGAGGTGGTGTTGTCTCAACCATTGGGAGTAAGAAAAACAAAAGCAATAATTGGAAAATTGATTGGGAGAACATTTCGTGTGTTGTTTGGGGAACTGACTGACTGAAGGTGCAGTCAGCACCACTGTGTGGTGTCATGTGTACCTGGTCAGTGTTGCAACACCAACCACTGATAACCACTGCAAAGTCGAGCACGAAGAAAAGTGAACACTGAAGAGGAACACTGGTGTCACCCCCGCTCCTCTGACATTAGTGCCACCACCAACCCTCCACTGACACCAGTGCCACCTATCCTCTGACATCAGTGCCACCTCCGCCACTCCTCTGACACCAGTGCCACCTATCCTCTGACATCAGTGCCACCACCCCTCCTCTAACACCAGTTCCACCTCTCCTCTGACACCAGTTCCACCACCACCCCTCCTCTGACCATGAACACGTAATAACACAAAACAAACCAAGAATGGCTATCACCGGAAGCTTGTGAACTAAGGATCACAACCATACATCATCAGCACCATGAAAGTTATAATAATGTTGGAAGAATTACCGTGAGGAGAACAAGGACGGGACAAAGGAAGGAAGAAGCGGAGAGGAAGTGGTAGAGGTAATGCTGGTAGTGGAAGTAGTAGTAGTGATAGTGGGTAGGTAGGTAGGGAGATCACAGGTAGTTACACGGGTACACACGCAGGAGACTCCCAGAAGGGGATCTTCACTCAGCTAGGAGACTTAGTCCCGACGTACAGGATACCCATAGGCGTCGTTAAACGTGGCATTATTAACGCACAAGAACACGACTGACGAAGAGTACTTAGAACACCGGTAGTGTAATTAAAGATGGCTGGTGTGGGCGTGGGCGTGGGCGTGCGCAGAAGCAGTGGGCATACAACGGGATGTCCAAAATAGAGGAGAGGGATGCCAGGGCCATCCTGCGCCAGGGTGCCAACAGTGCCAGTCTGCGCAGAGCGCATCTATACCGTAGAGCCAAGAATAACCTGCTTGAGTGCCACCCTCCCCCACACGCCTCGCCCCCACACACGCCTCCCCACACGCGCCTCACCCCTACACACCACCTTACCCACACACACGCCTCCCCTCACACACGCCTCACCCCATACACGCCTCACCCCCACACACGCCCCTCCCCACACATGCCTCCCCCACACACGCCTCACCCCCACACACCACCTTACCCACACACACGCCTCCCCTACACACGCCTACCTCACCCACACACGCCTCACCCCCACACACGCCTCACACCCACACACGCCTGCCTCACCCACACACGCCTCATCCCCACACACGCCTCACCCCTAGACACGCCTGCCTCACCCTCACACACCTCGCCCCCACACACGCCTACCTCACCCCCTCACACCTCACCCCCACACACGCCTCACCCCCACACACGCCTGTCTCACCCACACACGCCTGCCTCACCCACACACGCCTCATCCCCACACACGCCTCAACCCCACACACGCATGCCTCACCCTCACACACCTCGCCCCCACACACGCCTGCGTCACCGCCTCACACACCTCACCCCCACACACGCCTCACCCCTACACACGCCTCACCCCCACACACGCCTCACCCCTACACACCACCTTACCCACACACACTCCTCATCCCTACACACGCCTACCTCACCCACACACGCCTCACCCCCACACACGCCTCACACCCACACACGCCTGCCTCACCCACACACGCCTCATCCCCACACACGCCTCACCCCTAGACACGCCTGCCTCACCCTCACACACCTCGCCCCCACACACGCCTGCGTCACCCCCTCACACCTCACCCCCACACACGCCTCACCCCCACACACGCCTGTCTCACCCACACACGCCTGCCTCACCCACACACGCCTCATCCCCACACACGCCTCACCCCTACACACGCATGCCTCACCCTCACACACCTCGCCCCCACACACGCCTGCGTCACCCCCTCACACACCTCACCCCCACACACGCCTCACCCCCACACACGCCTCACCCCCACACACGCCTGCCTCATCCACACACGCCTCACCCCCACACACGCCTGCCTCACCCACACGCGCCTCACCCCCACACACGCCTCACCCACACACGCCTCACCCCAACACACGCCTCACCCCCACACACGCCTGGATCATCCACACACGCCTCACACCCACACACGCCTGCCTCACCCACACACGCTTCACCCCCACACACGCCTGCCTCACCCTCACACGCCTCACCCCCACACACGCTTGCCTCACCCCCACACACGCCTCACCCCTACACACGCCTCACCCCCACACACGCCTGCCTCACCTTCACACGCCTCACACACGCCTCACCCCCACACACGCCTGCCTCACCCTCACACGCCTCACCCCCACACACGCCTGGCTCATCCACACACGCCTCACCCCCACACACGCCTGCCTCACCCACACACGCTTCACCCCCACACACGCCTGCCTCACCCTCACACGCCTCACCCCCACACACGCTTGCCTCACCCCCACACACGCCTCACCCCGACACACGCCTCACCCCCACACACGCCTGCCTCACCCTCACACGCCTCACCCCCACACACGCCCCACCCCCACACACGCCTCTCTCACCCTCACACGCCTCACCCCACACACGCCTCACCCCCACACACGCCTGCCTCACCCTCACACGCCTCACCCCACACACGCCTCACCCCCACACACGCCTCACCCCCACACACGCCTGCCTCACCCTCACACGCCTCACCCCCGCACACGCCTCACCCCCACACACGCCTCACCCCCACACACGCCTGTCTCACCCTCACACGCCTCACCCCACACACGCCTCACCCCCACACACGCCTCACCCCCACACACGCCTGTCTCACCCTCACACGCCTCACCCCCACACACGCCTGTCTCACCCTCACACGCCTCACCCCAAACACGCCTCACCCCACACACGCCTCACCCCCACACACGCCTCACCCCCACACGCCTCACCCCCACACACGCCTCACCCCCACACACGCCTCACCCCCACACACGCCTGCCTCACCCACACACGCCTCACCACACACGCCTCACCCCCACACACACCTGCCTCACCCTCACACGCCTCACCCCACACACGCCTCACCCCCACTCACGTCTGCCTCACCCTCACACGCCTCACCCCACACACGCCTCATCCCCACACACGCCTGCCTCACCCCCACACGCCTCACCCCCACACACGCCTCACCCCCACACACGCCTCACCCCCACACACACCTGCCTCACCCCACACACACCTCACTCCCACACCTGCCTCACCCTCACACGCCTCACCCCACACACGCCTCACCCCCACACACGCCTGCCTCACCCTCACACGCCTCACCCCACGCACGCCTCACCCCCACACATGCCTGCCTCACCCCCACACGCCTCACCCCCACACACCCCTCACTCCCACACACGCCTCACCCCCACACACACCTGCCTCACCCCACACACGCCTCACCCTCACACACGCCTCACCCCCACACACACCTGCCTCACCCCACACACGCCTCACCCTCACACACGCCTCACCCCCCATCAAGAAGGGAATTACCACCCCGCACGCCACTAAGAGGTGGGGTACCAGTGACGGGCTCTTGATCCAGGGAGCTGGACCTGCTCTAGTGAACACACCTCATCATCTCCCACTGACCCATTACCCTACGGGTTTAGCGCTTCCTCATGAAAGTAATGACCCTGGCGGTATTCCACTTAATTATTGACTTATGACCTGATAATTGATACCCGGAATAATGAAAGCCATAAAATGATGATGATGATTATAATAATAATAATAATAATAATAATAATTATTATTATTATTATCATTATTATTGTTGTTGTCGTTATTGTTGTAATTATTATTTTTAATTATGGTTATAATATAGATATGTGGGAAGTATAGAGACAATGTGTAGTACAAACATTGTACAGGTGTCAGGTTTAGATCCGGCCCAGGAGCTGCGACTCGACCCCTCTTCAACCAGGTTGGGCACATACAAATATGTCTTCCCACCACAACAGCAGATAACACGATCAAGATCCCTTAATTAACCTGAGATAGTCCTTCTTTGAAGGATCAGATCCCATAAGAGAGAGAGAGAGAGAGAGAGAGAGAGAGAGAGAGAGAGATCCTCCTTCTCCTTTCTACGAGTATTTCCGGAATCTGCCTCTCTTAAGGTTTATTCTCCCCTATTCCTTCACCCCATCTCCCCTCCAGGTGAGGTTTGGGGGTGACAAGTGAGTTGTGGGAGTATAATAATAATGATACTACTACTACTAATAATATATTTATATGTACAAGTACATGATACAACTTATACAGACCATAGCTGACACCTATGACATATTACTACTGAGAAAGCCGCTTGTTATGCAGAGCATTTCGGGAAAATTAGGTAAATTTTGGTTCCCAGGATGCGACCCACATCAGTCCACTAACACCCAGGTACCTATTTTACTACTAGGTGAACAAGGACAGCAGGTGTCTTAGGGAAACACGTCCTAATGTTTGCACCCCTACCGGGGATCGAACACGGACCTCAGTGTGTGAGAAAGGTGTGGGAGTGACAAGTGAAGTGTGGGGGGAAGAGTGAGGAGGATATAAAGGGGGGGGTGGAGAATGAGAGGAGTGGGGTGTGAGTGCCAAGACTCACTCTTGGCTCTGAATGGCTGGCACTCAAGACTATACATGGTCTGAACCATACCATCTGGCACTCCTCTCTCTCTCTCTCTCTCTCTCTCTCTCTCTCTCTCTCTCTCTTATTGCACAGAGTTTGACAAGTTAAGAATCCCTAGTTTTATTGACAAGCTATTTACAAGTTAGGGATTCCTAACTTTATTGACAAGCTAAGAGCTGTTACCTACATCAGCTCATTTGAAAGCATTTTTATTGTTATGAGACATACAAGTAGGGAACAGGATGAAGTTGGAGCCATCTGTGGGCCAGCATTGTCATTTGATCAACTGACTTTATCTCGTTGACATCATTATGCTGTACGAATGTGTTCCATACTCTAGTCATCCTGGGTATGTATGATCTCAGATGAAGTGAAATTCTGGAGAAGAGTACAGCCAGAGTAAAGTTGCTGCTTTCTGCCCGCCTTGTGGTATAGAAGCTTGCTTCACGCTGTCTTCGAAGTGGATCCAAGTTTGGTACTTTGACAATATTGACCTTGTACATAACAGTAAGGCCACCCACATACCTCCTGTGTTGAAGGCTCAGCTGAAATGACAGATCTATCCAGGATGAGTCCAGGCGAGAGATGAGACGCCTTGCTCTGTTCCCTACTCTGTCAAGCAGTCGCAAATGAAAGGGGGGGGGAGGCAGGCAAACCAAGAAAGTGGAGCATACTCAAGGTGTGAGCGTACTTGTGCCTCATACAGAATCTTGCAACCCCTACTGACAAACAGCTGAGAGATACGGCGAAGTGCTGTAAGCTTTCTGGCTGCCTTGTTTGCAAGATTTACAATGTGGTTCTTCATGGTCAGTTTGGAGTCAAATTTCACCCCAAGGATATCAACTTCTTTCTCTCTATCTTTCTCTCTCTCTCTCTCTCTCTCTCTCTCTCTCTCTCTCTCTCTCTCTCTCTCTCTCTCTCTCTCTCTCTCTCTCTCTCTCTCTCTCTCTCTCCATTAATTTTTTGTGGGGTTGAAATTCTGTATTACAGAAAACAATCCTAGCATTTATTAGGTTCACGAGGAAGCGGTAAACCCATTAGGGTACGGTACGACAGGTGCCTGGGGGAATGGGTGGGTAATGAGGTTTGAACCAAGGAAGAGTGGGTGGCTCCAGTTCTCCTGGATCAAGAGCTCTTCGCCAACATCAAGATAAATTTTCTAGCAGATAGCACATTCTTCGTGGTGGGTCAAGTTACATTATTATGGTGGAGGCGAGGCTGCTTGTAGCCAGTGTTGGCCAGGGTTACCCTCCCTGCT